>NW_027113495.1:220544-223772 GCF_000696795.3 Halyomorpha halys
TAAAGAATCATAGATTCAGCTGTGATATTTTATTCATTATAATAAATAAAAAGTTAATGTATTAATAAAAAAAAAAAGACGAATGGGGATATAGGATAATATAGAATGGGATTTATATAAGTACATACATCCAGCAGGGTTGATCTACAACAAAACTAGTTGTGAAGGACAAAGTTAATCCTGAAATTAGGATGTTTAATGTTGAGGATTGCTAAGATTGTGGGGGCTAGTAGGAGTTGGTGAGTTCCGCATTCCTACAAGACAAGCTAAGACAAAGGATGTTCCGACCACTATCCTTTTCGGGTCCTTCCGACATCTTACTGTTCCCTCTGTTCTTACCATCGAAATTACCTACTATTAACAATGATCATTATGGGACATGAACAAAATGCTTAGAACATACATTTTTTAACATAGAATTTTTTGCTGATAAAAAATCGGGCTATCAACAAACCATCGGTTTTACAAAATTTAAATTCATGTTACTCCAACATAAGATACAAATAACAACACTAAATATGAACAGACAAAATACAAAACAGAAATAACAGACGGAATACCTGCTAGAAGGAACGATTACAGGGTGGAAAAACCAAAGTAAACTTTCTACCTCCATTTCAAAACCTATTTAGTTCTGGTACAAACCTCGAGTTACTTGGATCTCAATGTAGAGCACACTGTAATAGATAATTGGACGTAATGTTTTTATTAAATAATATTTTAATTGTAATTGTTAATATTAAAGTATACTTATGTACTAGTAGTTTTATAGTAATAAGTTGAAGAAAGTATTTGTTCTAAAAAACTGTTTTTTTCATTGTAGACCATGACTAGTTGCGAAACGGCGCCTAAATATATAGTTGCATTATTGACTGATCCTCAAGACCCATAAAATATAAGAAATAATAATGGTAAATTTGTAAAACAAATGAGGTTCTTAAAAATTTGATTTGTTCCTTATGGTAACTATTTGTAAAGTTATAATTATAGTTTTTATTAATTAAAATTATTCTATAATGATAACTTTATATATATAAGAAATAATCATTATAAAGAGTCCGGGTGTCAGTCAATAGAGATACGAAATAATAAAAATTAACTATTAATTGTTAACCAATGTTTCGCCTCTGCAAACTTACTTTGCAGGGCTTTATCAGAACTAAGGAGGGACCAAATACAAACATATAAATATGATAAAGCAATTAGAATTTTACTCCTACATCTTATAATACCATGTCCTTGCCCTTTTTGAAACTTTTTCTTGTCAGGGGTAAGCTTCTATATTTTTCTTCTATTATTTATTTTCATTTTATTATATATCCACCACCAACGTTACCAATTGCCACTTATCTGTTATGCATTTCTTTAATTTTACATTAGCAATTCAATCAATCATTTCTTCACTTGTATACTAATATTATGTATTGAGGTGTTAGTAGCAAACACAAAAAAAAAAAAACTATTTATTTTTTTGTTTAAACGTTGGCTCAATAAAAATAGTTTATTTGAGTTTTTATTTGACCGTACCCTGACCATGTTCCTTTTATTATTTATTTGTTTATTTGTTGGCCGCACCCCCGTCCATCTTCTCAAAAAAATTAATAGTATTCTATTCATTTGTATTTATAATTTTATCTCATTATTTTTGAGTACGTCCATGCTTTTTTTTTATAAATAATTTTTTATACTCTTTTTTATTTATATTCTAACTGTTTCATCATATTTACAATGCTTGCATATTATTCTGGTCCTTCTGGCCCTCACGAAGCCCTGCAAAGTAAGTTTGCAGCGATGGAGTTTCCAATAAATAGTTAATCTTTACTATTTTGCACCTTTATCGACCGCCACCCAGACTATTATTTATCATAGTATCATTTATTATAGTTATTATCTTAAGTATTTGTAGTATCTTCAAAAAAAGAAATAGTAATAATAAATTTTAATTGATTAATAAATAATTGATTTTTCCCAATGATAACTATTTATAAAACTATATATTAAATCACTACTGAATAAAATCACTTACTTGATGGATATTAAACTCTATGAATGTTAATATTTTTCCCTGGAAGAAATTTATAAAATACTAATTCTTAATCTTAACTTCTTAACCCATGTTTTAGGAAATATTATTTAGTAGTACTAGTACTGGTTTTTAATATTACTCATTCTAATTAATAAGGTATCTTTAGCTAAATGCTCAAATTAAGTGTTCTCAATAAATAACTTTTCGGGTTTCACTCCCACTGAAAGCAGCATAGCACAACAGTGGTTATCGAGTTCAGAGTGCCTGTCCAAATTATAATCAATTCAATAATATACATGGCCACACGATCATTAGTGTCATCTGTTTTGAAATGGTTTGATATTATTTTCTTATTATAGTCACAATCATTTATTTTTTTTATATATCATTAACGATAAAACAACCTCCAAGTACTCACTATCGGTTCACGAAACATACACACCCCTTTATGTTTGCCCGAACCACTGTTTACTTCAGTAGACCACTATTATCTTCGCAATCAATTAAAGGATAATTAAGGTGGTCATTACTATGCACCCACTGCTCCCACCGCACCTTCTCCTCAAACATAATCTAAACTTTATCCCAACTGTTGATATTTAATTATTGATTATTGTTATTTTGGCAGTATGATAAACAGCATAAATAATATATTTTGCATAAATAAATTTAACCATGTAAATTTAGAATGCGTGGCCTCTTACTTCAAGGGAAGTAAGAGGCCTTAAGTGCCTTAAGGTTTTTAAAAATAAATTATTACTTAAAACATTTAGACCGGAAAAGAATGACAATTTAGAAGGGTACACGACGCAAAATTGACGAAACTGCGCCCGGTAAATATAATTCAGGTTATAATATTACTATGAATAAGATGGGAATGTAGGATTGTGGGACTTAGTAACAAAGGGGTCCCTAAAATGTTAATAAACACTGAACCGATGAGTAAACGTCTTAGGGGTAGACCGAAACGTAGATGTGAGAATCGTACTGGACAGATTTATGTAGAGAAAGAATGGTGGCATCGGCATCGAATCTTCGGTTGCTCTAAGCATTTATTATAATAATTAAAGTAAAGGTACTTTTTAATTTAATCAAAGAAAGTTATTTTTAAATTTGTCTTTTAATATCTGATTTAGAATTATTTATATAAAAAAAGGAATCATTAAAAAAATATATCAGGATCGTAAAATCAATATCAAACT
>NW_027113495.1:223822-232002 GCF_000696795.3 Halyomorpha halys
TTGACCGCAACCCTGACCATCTCCCTATATATCAATTTTTACGGTCAACTATACATACATATATATTTATTTTTTTGTTTAAACGTTGGCTCAATAAAAATAGTTTATTTGAGTTTTTATTTGACCGTATCCTGACCATGTTCCTTTTATTATTTATTTGTTTATTTGTTGGCCGCACCCCCGTCCATCTTCTCAAAAAATTTAATAGTATTCTATTCATTTATATTTATAATTTTATTTCATTTTTATAATTTTTTAGCTAACTACGTCCTTTTCTTTATGAATAATTTTTTACACTCTTTTGTATTTATATTCTAACTGTTTTATCATATTTACAATACTTACATATTATTCCCTTCTGGCCCTCACGAAGCTCTGCAAAGTAAGCTTGCAGCGGTGAAGTTTCCATTAAATAGTTAATCTTTACTATTTTGCACCTTTATCGACCGCCACCCGGACTATCTTCCGTCAGTTATTTATCTTCAAAAAAGAAATTGTAATAATAAATTTTAATTGATTAATAAATAATTGTTTTTTTCCCAATGATAACTATTTATAAAATTATATATTAAATCACTGCTGAATAAAATCACTTACTTGATGGATATTAAACTCTATGAATGTTAATATTTTTCCCTGGAAGAAATTTATAAAATACTAATTCTTAATCTTAACTTCTTAACCCATGTTTTAGGAAATATTATTTAGTAGTACTAGTACTGGTTTTTAATATTACTCATTCTAATTAATAAGGTATCTTTAGCTAAATGCTCAAATTAAGTGTTCTCAATAAATAACTTTTCGGGTTTCACTCCCACTGAAAGCAGCATAGCACAACAGTGGTTATCGAGTTCAGAGTGCCTGTCCAAATTATAATCAATTCAATAATATACATGGCCACACGATCATTAGTGTCATCTGTTTTGAAATGGTTTGATATTATTTTCTTATTATAGTCACAATCATTTATTTTTTTTATATATCATTAACGATAAAACAACCTCCAAGTACTCACTATCGGTTCACGAAACATACACACCCCTTTATGTTTGCCCGAACCACTGTTTACTTCAGTAGACCACTATTATCTTCGCAATCAATTAAAGGATAATTAAGGTGGTCATTACTATGCACCCACTGCTCCCACCGCACCTTCTCCTCAAACATAATCTAAACTTTATCCCAACTGTTGATATTTAATTATTGATTATTGTTATTTTGGCAGTATGATAAACAGCATAAATAATATATTTTGCATAAATAAATTTAACCATGTAAATTTAGAATGCGTGGCCTCTTACTTCAAGGGAAGTAAGAGGCCTTAAGTGCCTTAAGGTTTTTAAAAATAAATTATTACTTAAAACATTTAGACCGGAAAAGAATGACAATTTAGAAGGGTACACGACGCAAAATTGACGAAACTGCGCCCGGTAAATATAATTCAGGTTATAATATTACTATGAATAAGATGGGAATGTAGGATTGTGGGACTTAGTAACAAAGGGGTCCCTAAAATGTTAATAAACACTGAACCGATGAGTAAACGTCTTAGGGGTAGACCGAAACGTAGATGTGAGAATCGTACTGACAAATTTATGTAGAGAAAGAATGGTGGCATCGGCATCGAATCTTCGGTTGCTCTAAGGATTTATTATAATAATTAAAGTAAAGGTACTTTTTAATTTAATCAAAGAAAGTTATTTTTAAATTTGTCTTTTAATATCTGATTTAGAATTATTTATATAAAAAAAAGGAATCATTAAAAAAATATATCAGGATCGTAAAATCAATATCAAACTCTAGCTTTAACATGTTTAATCCTGTATTTAAGATACTTGCATCGTATCATTAGTGTTTGTTGACTTAACATATAGTGTTAGTGTTGAGTTAACATAGCTTTCTACGGATCAAATATTTTAATTAGTATTTTATTTTCTAAAACTTTAAGGCGTCAGCTCTCTCATAATGTAATAAGACAAGTCACGTATTCACAAAGAACAGTATGGAGGATAGTAGTTATGTAAATTCTAGCTTTTAAATTTCTAGACAGAAGGTGTGATTTTATTTCAGTTCTTTACTTTAACTTCGCCTTTATTTCCTCATCAATTTCGTTTTTTCTACTTAATGTAGATGCTAAATTTTTCCACTGAAATGTAAGAGTATTTCATCCTATATTTATGCCACCGAAAACGATATCGTTTCAGCTGCGTGACGTACTTCTTTATTAGATTTGATCAACGTAGTTATATTAATTTTTATAGTTTTCTCGTCTTCACACATTAGTAACAAATCATCGGATATTGTACCACCTTGATTTAAATCTTTTTGGAAATCATTATCTTTCTGATAGCGTGTTTCGGTGCCAAATTGAATAAGAAAGGTAAAAGAGAACCTCCTTGTTTAAGCCCAACCAAATCTCCAACTGGTAACAATGGTTAACAGTGAAAAACAGTCTTTAGGGACAGTTACAACAAACACTGTGACTGAAACAAAAAAGGCACTCAGAGAGATAGGCCTACATCAGAAACAGCTAAACAAAAACAGACAGATAATATAGCTAAAGTCAACTGTACCACATGTCTAATTCACAAGCAATTCCTTAAAGAGCGCCTCCAACAGTTTAATCTGTTTTAAAAATCCATTAGGATTTTTTATTTACAATAACAATAATCCTTAAAGACTAATACTTATATTTGCTTATAAATTATGAAATGCACCACGAAGGTGTAAATAAATAAAGTGCGAAACAGTTCTGTTTTAACAGTTTTCTTCCTCGACCTCAAAGATGAGTAATGTATATATCATTATATTTGTCAGAAATAATATCATACAGTTAAGTCAAAAATTAAAAAAAGTTTTTCTAACTATCTGTCTTCACACCCTTTTAGGGTATATTATTCACAAAGTACTTTTATTTCGACGACCGAACAAATTCATAATGCTTATAAAAATAATTATCTAATCATAAAAATTAATAATTAATCTAGATAGTTCAAAATATTTATCTAATTTTAAATCAGAATATATTATTACTACTCCTCCTAAGATAAACGTTATACACTAATTGATAGTACATTCAACTAAGTTTAATTTGAGTTCTAGCAAACATTTGTAAGTGTTATGGTTCCTGGGATATATTTTCTCATAAAATCAAAAATTTTGTCCGAACAACTATGAATCAACATTTTGTGAGTTAATTTTGGCAAATTTCATGATAATTCCTACTCCTACCTAGACAAACGCTATAAACTACTTATAAGTACATTCAGGTAGCTTCAATTTGAGTGCTAATATACATCTGTAGGTCCTAGGATATAGTTTTACAAAAAAAAAAAAATTCACTTATAACTGTTATTTCGTTTTGAAATGTAACTAAACATAGTTTTCATCAAAGTAATCAAAAATAGATTTAATTCCAATCGAAATCACTTTTTTTTCGACTACTGCTTCGTTAGCTATCAATAATATTTACAAAAACAAAAAGTTATACTTCAATTATAATGTTTTAAGCTAATATATATTCTTAAATTAGTTTATTCTCCATTATTTTTACCAAGTTATATACATATATTTTTCAATCGCTCTATGTTATTATTATTTTTTGAATTTTTTGTTTACTTTCTGTATGCGGAAAAATGTATACAGTAAGTCAACAAAATAGAAAAATCTATCATTATAACATATCGATAGCTTACTTCACACTTGTCGTAAGTAAATTTTCACTAACTTACAAAAAAAATACAAAATAAAGGAAAATACAACTAAAGGTTCTCTCTTTTAGTATATTACAAGTTTTAACTAATTTTTTGACTGAACAGATTTATAATTTATACCGGAATCTTTTAAATCAAAAAATTAATTGAAAAGTTATAATTTTTTTCAACGGAGAACCTTTAATTATATTTTCCGTACAGTTAGTGGAGATGTGCTTAGCACCAATGTGAATTAAGCCGTCGATATTATACTGTGTTATCACGCAGTAAAATTAAAAATAAATCTCAAAAATATAACTTAATGTGGTTTATTTAAGCATCAATATTTTGATTGTTTACTTTGCACATAAAAGAACTAATTTAAAATTTGTAAAAAATTATGAATAAAATGAATAATCTAGGTCCAAAAAAATGTTTCAAGTATACCTAAAAGTTATAAAATATATAAGCAATAAGTAAAAAACAAAACAAATAAAAAAAATATAATGTAATAATGTAAATTAAGCCATCATACCCCAACGATTATCTAGTAGCAGGAAATGCATTTGATTAGCTGATACGGCCTGTCAGCTGATATCGCAGTAACAGCTGACTGTAACTTATATATAATTGACTTTTATATTTTATTTATGGTATATAACTGACAAAAATTATCATTAAGTAATTTTCTAAAAGCAACTGAACAAATAATTAATTATTTACTTGTTTATGTTTCATTTTAATATAAAGTTCAATACACTTTTTCTGGTAGATTTTTTTTAATATCGGAGGCTGAGATAGATCTGACGCGAACGATCGAGTGACATTCACCCACAGAGAGTTCGGATAATATTTGCATAAATTACAAGTCAGTTCAACTTAGTGAGCAAGCGTTCAGTGTTGAAGTTTCAGTGCCACACTAAATGGAAATCAGCGACGAAAGAGTGTGTGGCTATAACTTTCCATATTTACATTAAACTTGAAGTTTACAGAAACTTATTTATTTGTACTATCTAAATATTGATTAAAATGTTTTAACAAAGCTTGTTTTGAAACATGAAATTACAAAGCAGAATTATGAAATTGATCAAAGATTATCTCGAAGTTATATCCTTTCATTTGCATTATATTCCAACATGATTAGCTAATCTGGTTCTCATTATAATTCATTATTATTTACATATTTGTGAATGTATATAAAGGGAAAAAAAATCAATTTGAATAGAAATATTCCGTATGTGTAAAAGATTGTGTCATAAGATTTCAATTATTTCCCTAAAACATGAATGACACTACATTTTTTTGGTTGGCTAAAATGTTATTACTAAAAACTAATATATGTAATAAAGTTGATGAAATCGAAATTTGACGGATTGGAATCTTAGAATAGGATAATAAAGGGCAGGAGAATGTTTCAACGCATCGCTTTTACAAACAATTCAATTAACTGTAACATTTTAGGCTGAATGATTACTTGTTATTTATTGGGAATCAGATTCCCTTTGAAAAATATTTTAATTGTATTTTTGAGCACTAATTGGGAAGTTTTTTTTTTTTTTTTTAATGACACTTATTTTATTTCATGGATTAAACCATGTGTAAATTCAAGAGTTCCTAGAACCCCAGACTATGGGTGTCCTGTGTTTCTGAGTAACTGCGGTTCAAAGGTAGATGGGGGCTCCAGAAACAGCATTTAGTATGTGTTTGTGTATCTTCACTTCTATTTATATAATAAATATTAAAGCGTCCATTCTTTTGATCTCTGTTATTTGATGGATCAGTGTTAAAAGCACCGTGAGTAAGTTATACATACTCTCTAACATATGAGTTTTGAGGAGGACAAGCCTGCCAGACTTGGGTTTGACCGGTTGTCCTCACGAAGTTCCTTCTACCTCCACGCTAATGAGCCGGCAACTGCTATTAATATCATTCAGAATATCTATTGAATTAAATTAAATTTTTTTCTCAATCCTGTATTGTCAATACATAGTGACTTACCTTAGTATTTAAAAATTCGGAATGAATTTCTTGTTTCCATTTAAAACTATAGACCTTTAGTTTTTAGAACTATTTTTTAAAGTCATTCTGTTCTCAAATTATACAAAAGTCGAAAATGCAGAGGGAAAAAAGTGACGGAAACAAGAAATAAGTTGTTCTTGGTTTAAGATTGAATGGATGCTGCTGGAGTGGGATCTCTTAAATTTATAGATGATACATTAGTGCTGAAAAATTCAGAAAGCGAAAAAAATTCATTTTCCAGTTTTCATTTCCAGTTGGATTACGAACTCGTCAAAATCATGGGGACTAAGATGTGGTTTCTCCAGAAGGTATTTGGAGCGGGATTGATTTTATAAAACAATTGTAAAAATATCTGTAGCATCGATTCTGAAATCGCAATGCTTCTATTTCGACATTAATTAAGCGTGATTTCCTAAAATTCATTCGTCGTTTACTTAAATATTAGTTTAGTAATGCCACAGCATATTCAACGCTTATTTAAAGCCAAAGGGGTCACAAATGAATATTTTTTATAATAACAATAATAATACATCATTTTATATTATACATAGTATTTTTTTTTTTTTTCGCAAACAGCAATTTACAAGAAATACGGCTGCTGCCAAGACTCAAGCCATACTCTTAAGGGGTACGACAGATAGGGCCCAACCTACGACTCTCAGGATACAAGGAGAAGTGATAAGACCCAGTGAGGTTGTGACATACCTTGGCGTAAGGCTTGAAAGAAAGTTCAATCTGATACCTCATTTAGACTACATGAGAAGTAGAGTAGCCCTTGCTCTTAATAGACTCATTTTGAGGCCTCAGATACCCAGCAACACAGACCATCTATAAAGGAGTAGTTGTGGGTATCTTGAGGTATGCATCCCCAGCATGGAGTCGATACCTCTCGAAAAGGCAGAAGAGCAGGTTAGCTACAATACAGAGGATAGCTCTGCTGTGAGTCACTCGAGCATAGTATCTCATAAGGTATCTCATAACAGTATCTCATAAGGCGGTACAGGTATTAGCTGGAGGAGTGCCTATCGATCTTCTCCTGCAGGAAGGAGGTCCTAGGATAATAGGAATATAAAGATAAGACGGAAGAGGATCCTTCGAGAAGGAACCTTGCAAGAATGGAACCGACGGTGGGTGGATTGCTTAAAACGGGCCTCCCTAAAGAAGTTTACTACCGTTGGTTCACGCCTAGAATCAACATGGGTCCCCCCCAACTACTGGGTCTCACAGTTCCTCACGGGGCATGGAGCTTTCCGAGCTAAGTTCGCCGCACATGGCATGAATATCGATCATCTATGCCCAATATATCAGGTTCCTGAGACCTCCGAGCACGTCGTACTTGCCTGTACCGCCTATGAAGCATTGAGAGCCGCCAAGATGATGAGGGAAATGGGACTCTATGTTCTGATGGAGAGCGATTTTCCTGAGCTAATGAAGAAAGAAAACTACCCGCTCTACAAGACTTTCGTGTACGGGTGGAAGGGAGCTGTGGGCTCTACTCACTTCTCCCTGGGAAGGAGAATAAGCTACACCAGCAAGGCCTCTGTAGAAGAGCAAGCTGTGTGCACAGCTATATAATGTTTGTCATATGCAGCAATGAGTTGTACCCACTGCTGGGAACACCCGTTTTGTCTAATAGGCAGGGTAGGGTGATAAATGAATAAATAATTAATAAACTTACCAGAAATACAACTTGATATAAATGAATTTACAATTTCCTCAAAATAGACCTAACTTTTTTAACAAAAAATTATTTGTGTAAATTTGATGACTTCCAGTATCACCTAAGTCTTTTTCTCATTTAAATATTCTGACAGGGATGATATCTTTATCATAAATTGAATAAAGTTATTATAGAAAATTTAATATAACATGAATAATGTGTACGAATGCCTTTGTCTTGAGAGGTTTGTTGAATAATCCCAATATATATGGTTTATTTTATCAAAAATATATCTTACATAGAAGGATCGATAATATAAACGGTTTTATTTGTGTTATTTCTTACCTGCAAATATTGGATTTTTTTTATCATATAATATAAAACAGGGGTGGGAACAGTTGAAATAGATCTATTCTGAGTTTTCATGAATTTTTTGGAATTGACTCATTACCCTATTTTCGTTGTTTTTTTAACTTTTCTAAAAAGTCGATTTATTTTATTTTATTTGAATTTTTCTTAGTTGAAAATAATATGTCAGCTATAATTATCCACGATTCAACCACGTTGTACTAGATATAATGATCTATGTATTTATTTCGTTAGTGTCAGTCGATACTACTTTAGAATATTATAATAATAGTAGAACTCACTATATAGTTACTCTTATCGATCAGCGAATGAAAATGGATAGTTTGTTTCATCATCTGACCTTCACTATTTTACAATTGTTTAAACTCCTTGGTTATTTATTTAATTCTACCTTCCCTTGCCTTTTGGGCAATACCGGTGTGTAGCAGCAGTTCGATGTT
>NW_027113495.1:232667-233427 GCF_000696795.3 Halyomorpha halys
CACATATGGGGCGATATCCATACCGTGACTATAAAGCTTGGCTCGAAATTCCCCATGGTCTTATTCGCAACCTTAATGCGTTCATTAAAAATTTTTTAAATCATATGTATTTTTCTCGGAGGTTTCAGCAATGCTCTGTGTGACAGAGTAAGAGAATAAGATAACACGAAAAATAAGTAAGCTAAGGTAGTGCTAAAAATGGTGTTTAAAATGTGAAAATTTATATTAAAATAAATTTCAGAAAATAAAAACAAAACACAGTGAAATGTATATGTAAGCAAGAAATTTAAACAAGCATTACACATATAACAGTAGTCTTTAAGTACACACTAAAAGACAAAAAAACAAGGAAACAAAATAAAAATATATACCAAGATAAAAGGAAAGGAAATAAGCTTAAACAAATAGAGAGGGAAAAAAAAGAAAAAAGGTTTTTGTTAATTTCTTTGAAGGACTTTCTTTTTTCTGTGTTTTAATTTGTACTGTATTTTTATATTTATCTTTTTTCTACTTTTTTATTATCTTCTAATTCCGTTTTGATTATACATCAAATACTACTTTATATTTATTGTTTATTTATAATTTTCAATTTACATCTTATTTTTATTTTATTTAATTTAATTTCATGTTTACATATTTTAACATCATTTTTAGCCACACCTTTGCTCCTTTTATTTAATTATATCTTATTCCCTTACTCAGTTAGATTACTCTCTATTTGTGTGTTTTAACGTATTTTTCATTAAATTATTTTATTTTA
>NW_027113495.1:234317-240065 GCF_000696795.3 Halyomorpha halys
TCACAATCCTATAGTTATAACATTTAACATGGTAAAATATTTTACATTTAACACAACATCATGAATACCCCTACTAATACATATCATTGGTCGCTCTCGACAAACATTTGAGTTGTAGAATTTCAAATGTTTGATCCATTGATTCAACTTCTAGTTTTTTTTTATGTTGTTTTTTCCCTGTAATTAGGAAAAAAAAAAGTTTTAAACTTCTAAAAACCTATCCAAAATGAAAAGTGACATTTTATATAAATGCAGAGTCGTATTTGAAAACCACCTACAGTGTAATCTCGATAATCCGGACTTTCCGAACACTTGTAACACCGAATGCACGTGTAAAGGACATTTTTGATTTTTATTTTTAAGTTATTATATTATTATTATACACCATGAAAATTGTAATTGGAAATTTTTCCAAATATTCGATATCGGGTTATCTAATTCCTATGAAAGTGTTCGTAACATATCAATTCAAAAATTAAGCCTCAGTACCGTACAATTCTACTATCATATGTAGTTGCACAACAACAAGAAATCCTTGCGACATGGAAAAATTTGAATTTGTTATTCTTGGCTGCAGCTTGGAAGGTTTTTCCGTCAAAGGCCATACGTTATTCAAGGAATCCATTGCTCGGGAAAGAGAGCATCCAAGCAGTAACAACAGACAACAATGACGAAGCAAGCCGACAGATGATTTTGACCTTGATTATAAGTATAAACTCTCATGCTCAGTGAATGGCACAGATAGACTGAATGAGGTGAAGGTAGTGAGGAGAATAAGTTCACATTTAAACTGATGAGAAAATCGTATAGAGCATTATAGAAGCTTCTACAAGTGATGAAAAAGAAGGTGAAAAACAAGTTGAGGATGTAATGACAATAAAGCATGAAGAAGCAGAGTCAATTACTGTCTGAAGTAGGTAACAGAGAATGATATATCGTGGCAGCAAGTACTTTTCTAACAACGTCTAAGAGAAGCAGTGAAGAAGTTTAAGCAAAAAAAAATAATAATAATAATAATATCCGTCTTCCTGAAAAAGAATTATTTTTTAAAACTTCAAACTTTCAAATTTCAATAAAATATGTGTCTACTCATCTCTCTTTTCTCAGTCCACCGGTGTTCCTCAAGGTAGTATCTTAGGTCCCATTCTTTATACGATTTATACAACTGACATCCCAACCCACCCTAACACAATCCTAACAACATACGCTGATGAATCATGTATACTTTCTGTAAACAAAGACTCAACTAATGCATCACAAACACTACAGGCCACATAACATCTATTGAAGAATGGTGTAAAAACTGGAGAATCAAAATAAATCCTGACAAATCCCACCCGATCACCTTTACTCTCTGTCGTAAACCTCTGCCCTCCTGTTCTACAGTATCCTTTCTAAATACTCCACTAACGCCTGTTGAACAGATTCGATACTTAGGACTCCATCTTGACAAGTGACTTACTTGGAATCCACACACAAGACTGAAACGACAAGAAACTGCTCATAGATTCCGATTGCTACAACACTTACTTGACAAACGCAAAAACCTCCCATTCACTACAAAAAATTAGTATACACTACGATAATCAGACCAATTTGGACATATGAAATTGAGCTCGGGGGCTCTACCAAACCATCAAATTCCTCCCGCATCCAATCCTTACAATCCAAACTCCTACGTAAAATCCTTGATGCTTCTTATTATGTTCCAAATAAACCTATTCACACAGACCTTAACATCCCATTCGTATATATAACATCCCCCATGGCCACGGAACCATATAATTTAAATTAATGTTTGAAGTACCACCAATGGGTGGTTCCTTCCCTTGATTTTCAAGTTTATATGAAACATACAACATATTTACCTATTGTATTATTTTGTACTGTTGTAAATTACATTATGTAAAAAAAAAATTAGTTATCAGTTTATTTGGGAAGAGGGAGGGAGGTTAAAGTCCATATGTTCTCCAGCTTTAGGCAGGAAAGACTTTTCTCAAGATCACCAGACTTTCCTATATCTGTTACTGTCATCCCGAGCACAGGTTTTCCCCCTAATATCTGAAAGCAAAATCTTTTTGTAAAACATTGTTGAAACACTTTTCAACACAATTGATATCCTCTCCCTCCGTTTATTCATCCTGTTATACACGTAACATAATTGATATCCTCACCCTTCCTTTATTCATTCTATTATGCACAAGAGTTTAACAATCTTGTGTATAATTTGTTCATCCCTTCCCATAGAAGTGCTTCCAATGAAAAATAATTTTTCGTTTGAGTAACCTCATTTTGCAATTCCGTTACTCATATCCATTCCTCAAGCTTCATCCTTAAATAATCAATCCATTTCATTGATTATTAATCTTCCATTTTTAAATCCATGCAAGCTTTAATAAATATGTACTTTTTTTTATTTCATCTCTTTTTCACTCTTCAATTATATAATTATTATTATTTTGTTAATCTTAACATAATTTAACCAGACAAATGCTACTCAAATTGCTATTCTTAGGGAACCAGGTATCCCAGAATGAAGATATATTTTTCATATTCAAAGATGGGTTATTCTTCAGGTTACCGATAAAATCTACTCAGAGTAGGAAAGTCGAGATTTATTCGGAGGGTCTGCATGAAATAAAAGTCGACCTGCTCAGGCCCAATGTAAACCAGCGACAATTCAGACTATAGCATAGTCAGTTTGTGGCTCAACACAATCGGCTATCTACAGCCTCAAAAAAGAAGTTCAGATCATTAGTAATTTATATACGTATAGTCGATTCCAGGATAAACTTTGTTTTCCTGCACATATAGATCTGATCTTGTTTTTTCCCTGCATTCTCGTTTAAGACAATGCTTTATGAGAGGAATAATTTTTACTTCAAAAGAAGAACAATAACAACAAAGGTAATGAAAAAAAACTCAGCCTATCTCCGAAAACATAAATATACTTACGGGTTCTGGTTATTTGAGACTCTTTCAACCAGAGATGATGCAAAAGCGTTTAATAAGTTACTATTGCGTCATTAATTGAAAAAGATTCTGTTTTGTTTGATTCAACATAGTTATAATATATTTTTGCAATGTATAGCCTAAAAACTAAAATCTTCAGCAATCTTATTTGAATCTAAATATTTCTCAACAGAAATTGTGCGGAGAAATGGAGTAAAATTAACAAGACTAATCAGTTCTAGATTCTTCCCAAACGAACAACTAATTGCTACAGTACAGCCACGAGTTGACGACTTGTTTCCTGTTATAGCCTAGCCATTTGATTTGATTTACCCGAAATGGTTTCACTAGATCTGCCAAGGTTTCAACTACTGAGGTTTCTCGCTTCTTAATTGTGTACTCCGGGAGTGGACCAACATAATATAAATTTCGGGACTAATTCTCGTTCTGGAATTCAAGACAAGTCGGATTAAAGGTTTTCTGCAAGTATTATCTGACTTATTCAGAATCACTGTATTAGATTCAATACCATTGCTTTGTGCATGGAGATGTAAGGATGGAATAAAATGAAGAATTGATAATGTTCTAAGCAATTCGATGAAATATACTAGAGGAATTGAAAAAATTAATTAAAAATTGTATTTCACTTAAAAGTGGTTTAGTACTCTGCTTTGGATCTAAACTATGGGGGAAAGGGGGCTTGCATACTTAATCGGGTTGTGTAATTTCAGAAAAAGGTGACTGAAACCAAAATTTTAATAAAATTATATATAATTGTCGCAGGGCTTTATTAGTTATTATAATTACCTATTTACTTGAAAAAAGTAATTTTTATTAAATTAGTAATGTTTTCACTTAAAAGGCTCCCCCCCTACTGGGTGAACCTATGGGATCCTACGGTATAATGAATAACGTTTGTTTGATATAAAAAAAAGAATCCGGTAAAAAAATATTCCCTAAACTAAAAACAAACATCGACGAAAAAATAAATTGAAAATCGTTTTGTTTACTCATTCTTTCTCATTTCCATTCTATATTTTTTTTCCGACTAAGCTCAGTATTCAATTAGAAAAAAAAAGATCAAATTGGAAGAGGAAATCAACGATCTATAGCTTTAAACAAATTATCCTATTGAAATCACATTAGTTTATTCTTTCATACGCAGTATTATTTAAAATGTAGCATTTTTTTCCTAAAAATCAACTTACCTGAAGTGCCACTTAACATAAATGAATTTAAAATTTTCTCGAAATAGACTCAACTAAAAAGACAAATATTTATCAGCTAGGTTTTTTCCTATTTAATAGCTGTTAGACTAAATGACTAATATATGACTACTATTTTTTTTTTCCCGATCTCTGAAACAGAAATAAAAAGTGAATTAATAAGTGCATTACTGTGAAAAAGAAAGTAATTCGTGTTGGGTCTTACCTTTTACTACCTTTGGTATTTTAAGGTTACCTGTTATGTTTAATATCATATATGAGCTATCCATTCTAAAAAGGAGCTATTTTAAGTCTGTAGGTGAGGGGCCTCCTCGTATTGTATCTATATGACTACTAACTCAAAAGCTTCCTCTTAAGTACCTATGATTTCGTCATTTTGAAACTATTTATCATTTCTTATTATAAGTAGTATTAATAAATCTAAACGAATCCCATCAAATTACCTTTAGCCTTCGTCGTAACTCTACTGACTGCTCTACAGTGTCCTGTAATATTCTTCTTACACCTGTCGAACAGATCCGCTACTTTAGACTACATCTGGACAAACCATTATCTTGGGCAAAAGACTGAAAAAACAGAAAATTGCACATCGATTTCAACACTTGCTAGACAATCGGTCTAAACTCCCAATCCCCATTAGGAAAGACTGATCTACATGACTGTAATAGGTCTATCTGGATATACGAGTTGAGGTTTGGAGCTCCACTAAACTGTCTAATTCCTCTCTTATCCAATTCTTACAATCCAAAATCCTTTGTGAAATCCTCAATGATCCTTGTTTTGTATGTAACCGATCATGCCCGAACCAGATATCAATCCTTCGGTTTTAAAATCCCTAACCACCCAAACCCACTAGTTTCTAACCTTCATCTTCCGTTGACATGATTGTCAGGCATCCGGGGCGCCTGAAAAGAAGAAGGTCGCGATATCGTTTAATGTAAAATTTATTTAAGTGCTACCAAAGGATAGTTTCTCTACACGTCTTTATCATACTGCTGTAACATCACATTTACTAGATATATTTTTTTGTAAATACAGTTGTAAAAGTAAATAAATAAATTTAAAAACTAGGATAAATATAAATCTTGAAAGAATTTTATAATTAACTGTAGTAGAAAAAATAGATGTGTTATACAAGTTCAAAAACAAAAAATTTAATAAAAAAAATATTACTAACAAATCAAGCCATAGAAGATAATTCAGAGTAAAGAAGAGTGCATAGATAACCAGAATTTATAAGTAGCTGTTTTCGTGATTCCATAGTGATCAGTTTATATTTTCAATTACCTACATATGAAATTAATTTATTCTCTAACTAGTATTGTAGCAAAATTGTGCGATGTGCGCACCGCATAGGATTTTTTTAAAAATCAAGTTTTAGTTTCTTTTTAATAGCTTAATTATAGTATACATTTCCTTTTTGAACTGAGTGTAGTAGAAGTCAATATTCAAGCTTGTTGGTTGGAACTCTTACAGCGTTAAGACATGTTTCGAAATTGTTCTCTGGTCTACATTTGTTAATTTCCTTAGATCTATAGTGTAGGAACGAATACAAGCGAAGGCCTATTTC
>NW_027113495.1:240115-244764 GCF_000696795.3 Halyomorpha halys
GCTGTTAGACTAAATGACTAATATATGACTACTATTTTTTTTTTCCCCGATCTCTGAAACAGAAATAAAAAGTGAATTAATAAGTGCATTACTGTAAAAAAGAAAGTAATTCGTGTTGGGTCTTACCTTTTACTACCTTTGGTATTTTAAGGTTATCTGTTATGTTTAATATCACGTATGAGCTATCCATTCTAAAAAGCAGCTATTTTAAGTCTGGAGGTGAGGGGCCTCCTCGTATTGTATCTATATGACTACTAACTCAAAACCTTCCTCTTAAGTACCTATAATTTCGTCATTTTGAAACTATTTATCATTTCTTATTATAAGTAGTATTAATAAATCTAAACGAATCCCATCAAATTACCTTTACCCTTCGTCGTAACCCTACCGACTGCTCTACAGTAAATGAACAAATTTAAAAACCAGGATAAATATAAATCTTGAAAGAATTTTATAATTAACTGTAGGAGAAGAGATAGATGTGTTATACAAGTTCAAAAACAAAAATATTACTAACAACTCAAGCCATAAAAGATAATTCAGAGTGCATAAATTTTTTTTATATCAAGTTTCACTTAGTTTTTAATAGCTTAGTTATAGTACGTATTTCCTTTTTGAACTGAGTTTAGCGGAGGTTTTAAACTGAGTTTAGTAGAAGTCAATACTGAAGCTTAGTCGGTTGGAACTCTTACCGCGTTAAGACATGTTTCGAAATTGTTCTCTGGTCTACATTTGTTAATTTCCTTAGATCTATAGTGTAGGAACGAATACAAGCGAAGGCCTATTTCGTAGACCGGATATATTAAAACATTGGATAGCATTCCAATAAATATAACTCTTCTCAACACTGATACCCCCTCCCTCTGGCTATATGTATGCCTTCCGCTATTGGAACATAAATTGCCCTACAAATCACCTCCACAGCTTTGCCTGATAATCTGAGTTTATTATCGATTGCATCACTACTAATACTTTTTTATTTAAATTGAAAAATAGAATTGGGCTTCACACTTTTGATTTAATTCGATTTGTTTCATTTAGCTCTTTATAATGTTAAATATGTTACAATTTAGGAAGTTTATGGTATACACTGGCTACGTAACAGGAATTGATGGCGCAGTAGCCACTTAAGATGATAGAACTTATGTTTATGTCTACATCTGACTTTCTTCATAAATGTTTCAGATCTGAAGCTGGAATATATTTTGCCAGTGAAATGGATCCATTAATTAACCTATGTTGAAGAAGGGATTCGTTATATTTTTATGTAGGTATAATGTGTTAAGTACCACTGTAAAACTGTTATGCAGATAAAGACGGACTGCATGCATTTGATAGACGCCGGACTCTCATAATATTTGGAAATTTTGTGAAACAACAATAGCTCCTACATACCAGAAATATTTGATTACTTGAAGAATAGAAAGATACGAATATATTTTTAAAAAAATATTTTTTTTCTATTTATTGCAATTAGATCATCAAGTATAGAAAATAAATATGAATGAGAGTGCATGGGCTAACATCACGATAGCTGTGGATTGCCTTAAAGTAATAATAATAATAATAATAATAATAAAAGGAAATATAGCAATTTATGTATAAAATGAAATATATCTATGTGTCTTTGTTGAATGAACTCTGAGATCTCAAGGATGACTAGGATTGTATGTAGATACTTTGTGCATTTTTTGTTTTTATTATTCTTCAGTGAAGTTGTCCGCGCCTTCCCCTCTTAACATAGGCGGCATCGTGAGGGGAATCGCAATTTTGTTCCTCATATTTTTTGAAGGGGCCTAGAGTATCTGCTAATATTTCATAGTGATTTACTCATAATAACATAACAGGCTGCTTGTAGCCGAAGTAGCTGAGGCGTCACCTCACCTAGTCGGAACTGCTGCATCGACGCCGGTTCGAATCTGGCTAAGGGGTAAACTAAATCAAGCATTATAAATCAAATTTAAGCCTCTACTTCTTGATAATACAGTTAAAATAAAAAAGAACAAATTTTTATAAAGGACAAGCCAAACAAGTTGCAATCTTACTTAGTAAAATTTTAGCCATTGACTATGGGAAATTTATGTTGATAAAGAATGGAAATTTAATATTTTAGATGAATTGATGTAATTTTGTGAACAGTTGAACAGTTGAGGTTTGCTTCTTTTTTTGTTTGACCTTGTTTCTTTTTTTATTCCCTCTGATGTGTTTTTATTCACTCATAATGGAATTCTTCTTAAATAAAAAAAAAAGTATTCACTCCTGAGCCTAGCTCTTCTGTTTTCTCACTCTCTCAACTTCGTTCTCTTGTCGTTCCAGGCTTCTGGTTAACAAGTTTGTCCGTATTGTACAATAGCCCAAGAGGAGAAAAAAGGCAGTTATCTCACCCCAATTTTTGATTACTGTAATGAAAACTATGTATAATTAATAGTCAAAATTGATGAGTCTGCCAAGTATAGGTAGGGGGAATAAAAAATGGCGGCTGTTTCAAGGCGTTGAACAAAATAATTTTTCATTCGAAGCTCTATATCCTCAAAAGTAGGAACAACACAAGAGAACATCATTTAAAGAAGAGTGAATTTTCTAAAATATGACCTCTAATAGAGTTATTTACGTTAAATATTTTTCGAGATATAGTTTTTTAAAAAGCAATGTTTCAGAAAAATGATGTATGGGACGTACTGGAGTTAGTGAATTTACTTTGAACAATTTATATCTGAAAAACCATTTAAGGTACAGATGTCTATTAGCACTCAAATTAAAGTTAGTTTAATAAGCTATAAAGTAGTTTAGGTTTATCTTCGTAGGAGTAATAGTTTACATGAAATTTGCTAATATAAATTGATTTATAGTTGTTCGGACAAATTTTCATTTACCAAATTTATATTAATCTGTGAAATAAATAAAAAAAAAGAAGAAAAATAAAAGTTTAATTAAATAAATCAAAACTTGTATCCTTTTTTGTCTCAACACTTTTTATTTCAACAGTCCAATGTTTCGGCCATTTTAGCCATCCTCAAGGGCATCTTCAATTATAAATTCTCCTTACATTAAATTTAAAATTTCTTTCACAGGCTATTCTGCCCAGGTCATTCATTAATTATAAGTTAAAAACCTATTTTTTTAAAAAAATTTAAAATCATAATTATCCAAATCTTCTTATTTTAAAACTATCCACCAAATCACTACCATATACACATTTACATAAAAAAAAAAAAAAAATAGGTTTTAACTTATAATTAATGAATGACCTGGGCAGAAAAGCCTGCAAAACAAATTTTAAATTTAATGTGAGGAGAATTTATAATTGAAGATGCCCTTGAGGATGGCTAAAATGGCCGAAACATTGGTCTGTTGAAATAAAAAGTGTTGAGACAAAAAAGGATACAAGTTTTGATTTATTTAATAAATAATTACCTTGTCTCAAGAAATTGAAATAATATAATTAAAATAAAATTTTAAATTACCTTATTGCTAATCTCTATAATGAACATAGATAGTGTGAAAATATTATTTTTGTCTTTGTTAACTACATTTCATTTTTAGCAGCGTAGTTCACAATGAGACTTCTATTGGTTACTAGTGCACTCTATTGGATTAAAATTTACCTGAATTGTAATTATCACTGATAGGAAATGGAAAGTTAGTTAAAGGACTGAACACGGTCAAGTTTTTTATAACGCTTATGCATCGAAATTATTAGTATTTAGTTACAACTTCTTTTAATATCCCCCCCTCCGTCTCTCCAAATTAGAAAAAACTTCCAAACCCGTAACTCAAAGCGATTAGGCTAAATGGTCATAAAGAAATCGGACACCGAGGAAAAGCAGCTTCCATGCTGGAGATGCCGACGAAGACAAGATCCTATCTGGGACAAATTCCCGAGCCTACTACCTTCTCCTCGTAAACCTACCGCCGTGTCCTGGGGCTATCTCGTCATCTACATGGATGAGGAAGGAGGATATGTAGATTTAGACCCTTATATTTGAGAATTTTCAACATTTTAACTGCCTCTATAAGTGTCTACGCCCTTCTACCGGAACCAGTATCAGGAATAATAAAAATTCTTGAAATTATCTGATGATGTCATGAAGGCTGCGTCGTGAAACCTACGGAACTTTTATCTGTCATCTCTGGCGACTTGACCAATTTTGTAGCATTTTAGGCGTCCTCAGAAAATAAATTAAATGAAAAAATCTCGAATTCATCGCACTATCTTGGCTAAAAATTAAAATATGAAACATTTTATTTGTAGGAAAATGATCCAGGTCAGTGATCCAGAAAGGTACAAAAATAGCAGAAAAACTATTTATTAGTAATCAAGGTTTCGCCCCACGTTGCAGGGTTTCATCAAGGCTAAATGAAAACGGAAATGTAAACATACATACATTGTAAAGCATGATAAAACTACAAACAAAAACAAATTATATTAAAAAATGAACACAGTAAACTGATATAAATATAAATGAATATAACACTACAATAGCACGTAGAGGAATGAGGGATATAATTGTTAATAATATAAAACTAGTTTAATGGTCAAATAATACACATTAAAAGTAGTAACTGCCATGGTAAAATTGAAAAAAAAGGAATCAGTGGTAAAGTAAATGTGGTGTAAGTGCTGTCTTTTAATTTTACCATAATTGTTA
>NW_027113495.1:244814-245431 GCF_000696795.3 Halyomorpha halys
TATTATTTTATTGACTACATTAAAATTAAATTTTAATTAAATAAATCAAAACTTGTATCCTTTTTTGTCTCAACACTTTTAATTTCAACAGTCCAACGTTTCGGCCATTTTAGCCATCATCATAGAATTATAAATTCTCCTCACATTAAATTTAAAATTTCTTTTGCAGGGTATTCTGCCCAGGTCATTCATTAATTATAAGCTAAAAACCTATTTTTTTATTTAAAATCATAATTATCCAAATCTTCTTATTTTAAAACTATCCACCAAATCACTACCATATACACATTTACATAAATGTGTAAATGTGTGTGGCTAAGAATAGCCAGCAAAAGAAATTTTAAATTTAATGTGAGGAGAATTTATAATCGAAGATGTCCTTGAGGATGGCTAGAATGGCTGAAACGTTGGACTGTTGAAATAAAGTGTTGAGACAAAAAAGGATACAAGTTTTGATTTATTTAATAAATAATTACCTTGTCTCAAGAAATTGAAATAATATAACTAAAATATTTTTTTTTTTTTTATTTTATTTATTTGTTGATATTTACAACTGTATAAAAAAATACAACCAGTAAATTTGATCATAATGACGTATGATATGATACAGGATGTAG
>NW_027113495.1:245481-249615 GCF_000696795.3 Halyomorpha halys
AAACATTTTATTTGTAGGAAAATGATCCAGGTCAGTGATCCAGAAAGGTACAAAAATAGCAGAAAAACTATTTATTAGTAATCAAGGTTTCGCCCCACGTTGCAGGGTTTCATCAAGGCTAAATGAAAACGGAAATGTAAACATACATACATTGTAAAGCATGATAAAACTACAAACAAAAACAAATTATATTAAAAAATGAACACAGTAAACTGATATAAATATAAATGAATATAACACTACAATAGCACGTAGAGGAATGAGGGATATAATTGTTAATAATATAAAACTAGTTTAATGGTCAAATAATACATATTAAAAGTAGTAACTGCCATGGTAAAATTGAAAAAAAAGGAATCAGTGGTAAAGTAAATGTGGTGTAAGTGCTGTCTTTTAATTTTACCATAATTGTTATTGTTAATAATTGTTACTGCTTTTATAGTAACAATTATGAATTATATAAGGACGTGACGACCGTGCGGGTTGTAGCTGGGGAACGTTGGTCCTAGAGCGCCAGGTTCGGAACATTGTAAGTTCGATTCTCACCTGGGGAAGTTAATATTTACCACTAATACCAAAATACTATTTCTATAAGTATTATTACACTCTTCAATACTCTGGTGGTAATTAGTATTATATTCATCTATATGTATATTCCTTTAACTTACTTTGTACTTATTGTATATAATTTATTTTTAAAACTGCTATGTATATTCTTGTATTTTTGACAATTTGTCATATCATATTACAATAATAATTTATACTTTTAATTAGTATTATTTCATAATTCATTATTTTAGTTTCGCATTAGCAATTCTACCCCCCATTACTGTACTAAGATACTATTCCGCCAAAATACGTGTTACCGAAAGGTAATGAAAGACGCATCAAATTTAAATATATGGCGAGAGGTTTCAAATCGGTTTGCCAGTAAAAAAAAAAATGATACATTAAATGAATTATAAATAAAAATAGATTTTAAACAAATATACTAGAGGAATAAAAAAGTTGATAATACTTTCGGCAGCGGGGAACCATTTCAGTCTCTTTGCTAACGTCGACTATAACCGCTGAAGAAAAAAAAATCTTGCCACCACAATTTCATTTATTCTTATTATATCTAGTATTTTTAGATTCATTCCTGTGTTCTAATAGTTTTACATTTATGTATTGAATATATAGTATTAAAACTTGAACAGTTTCAAAAATTGAATAAAAAAATTACTAAATAAAAAGTTGATTAGTTTTCGTTTCGAAATCATAATATTGTTACCAGTATTCAATATTATTAAGTTTGCAACATATCTTGTTAAGTAGAGATCTGTAAACTGTACTGATACCTTACCTTTCACTAGCTCGTTGATTTATATGGAAGAACGGTCTAAGACAAATTCGTTAAATTTGGATATGGTGATATAACTATAAACTGAGAAAACGGCAAAAAAAAAACATACTCAATTTCATTGCCCGGGTTGAATAAATAAAAAAAACTGGTTTTTATTTATTTATTTACTGATTTAAAAAAAACCATCATTTCTGGCCGAAAGTGGCAGCGAGCGAGCTAACTCTGGGAACAAAAAATAAAGAAACATAATGTGAGGCATTCGTTAAAGTGACTATAGGCTGGAAAACGAATGATTTTTTTTAGCGTTTAATACATAATCAAATATATTATAGCTTGAAACGTTTGCTATAAGGTACTCCAATAAAGAATATATAACAGCGTGTGTATTTTTTTTAAAAATAGAATCCAATTTATTATCCAGATATTAGTTTTAACCGTTGTGTTCTAAAAATAAATCAATTTAAATTTGATTTATGTATTTGTGAACCAATTACTGCCAGAATAGATCCCAAAACAAAAATAGATATACAACATAAATTTTTAAAAACATATACGAATATTATAGTATAATTTCGTTAGGTGGGCTCTGGATATATGAAAAACCTCTACCACTGATAATCTAAATGAGATCCGGACACTAATTGCTGAAAATTTTGAAATCTTTGTCACTGAGATTTTTCTATTGTTAAGTTACCTCTATAATTCGATTCAATAGCCTGCATAAGTACCACAATCTATCAGGTTGTTTTTGAAAAGGCTTTTTATGATAACCAAATAAATAAAAGCGCACAAAATGTTGAAAGGAGACAGCAATTCCTTAACAGCCACTAACACATTAAAATTATTTTTAATGATGAGTTGATAGTTGACAGTGGTTTATACATACATGAGGAGAAGATGGCAGGGAGTACGGTCAGTGAAGGACACAATTAAGTAAAAACTTACTTATTAATGCAAACGTTTCGCCCAGAATTTCAGGCCTACGTCAGAAACAAGAACAAAGATAATAACCATAATTAAATGGAACTACAGAAAAATAAGAAACATAAGAAAATAACAGGTAATACAGGTACATTAGTAGTACTGAAAAAAATGCATGTTGTAATATAATAAAAATATTAAAACTGAATATAATAATAGACAGTGCAAATAATAATATTAAAATTAAGATTAAAGAAATCAAATAACATTATTATGAGAATTAACTAAATAAAATGTACAAAATTACAAATTAATAATAATTGAAATAACATAAATAATACAGAAATATTAAACAATTAGATCGAAAGTTATTTAAGATAAGAGTAGTAAGTAATATAAATAACAATAATAGGATATGATGAACATAACTAATATAATGGATGAATTAAAAAAGAAAATGAGGGAAGATTATAGAAAAAAGGTAGACATATCAGCTAGATTCAGGTCCTACACCAATTACAACTAACATGGTGGGCCAATCATGAAGTACAAATACGTTGGAGGAAATACTTTTAACGTATGGACTGAAGAAAAAAAGGTTACTATAAACTAACTGTTAATAGAAACTAATCATTAAAAATAAACATTTGATAAATAAATAATATGGGAATAAGATATGAACAATGATTAGTAGAGCAAATCGGTAAACAGCTTGTGAAGCAAATCGGCAAACTCAAGTAATGGTGGGAATAGTCGAAAGGTGCACATTTAAAAAAAAATAAATAAATAATAATTATTATTAAGTTATTTTTGGAGTATGGCATTGAAAAGTCCTGTGACGTACTGTCCACTGAGTTCAATGTACCGAAGTCTTCTCTTAATAGGATCACTCATGTATTCAGGAAAATGAAAACAAAGGAATACGATCAGCAGAGTATCCTAAATTTGAAAAATTTCTCTTATATAAAAACGAAAAATATGCACTTTTTTAAATAACATTTTCACATCTATAAACAATAAATAATAGCGGGACCCTCCACAAACAAGATAACTTCCATCTGATACTGCCAATTTGGAAAACTGAGTAAATAAACCCTGTTCGAGTTACAAAAATCTCTGTTATTCAGGTTACAATATATTTTGTTAAAAGAGCCAATTACATTGCAGAAGGAGACGGCAGACAACTATTGGACCAATTTATTAACTGACGAGGTCCGAGGAAATTCAATTAATCTGTTGCTGTTTTTTGACGGATGGGCGTTAGATTAATTAAGAGATTTGGAAATGAGATAGCGTCAAAGTTTGTCCCCTAGCTGCTTAATATTCAACATTCATCATTATCCCCCCCCCTTACTGATGTATGAATTCTTCAGGCGGTCAGTATATAGGATATTAATTTTTCTTTTTAGAATAACATAGTCAAGTGTCCTCCTGGTACGAATTAATATGGCTAAGAATTATCAACTAGTTACGTTGTTAAAACTTCTGCTTCACATAATAATTACATTCAACAACATTTTTTTTTTTAATTAATGCTTATATAATGCCTGCCTTTGTTCCTGGCTCATGGCTTGTGTCTCTCTTCTTTTGATGAAGTCTCTCTACTCGTTTCTCCAAATTTCCGTCGATTCAGCAACCGAAATGAAGACAGTCCTGCCAAATGTTCTTATCTTTCTCTTACGCGTGGAGTACCCCAAGGGCTCTTCTCCCTAATCGATTCTATTCTCTATTAAATGTAGTGATTTACCTGATTTCATCTGTCATACCTGATTCCATCTTTATGCCGATGACCTCAAAATTCCTTATCATTTGATTAGTTTGAGAGCAAACCAAAAAAACTCTTGATAATCTTACTTTTATTATAATAT
>NW_027113495.1:250165-259766 GCF_000696795.3 Halyomorpha halys
ATTTTTATTTTGTATTTTACTCTAATCTAGCCTAATTTTGACGCCTGTATCTCTACGCCTTTATTTCTAAAGGGATAAATCTCAGAATAAATAAAGAATATTATTATCATTATAGAAAAAAACTGTATTCAAAAAGTTGTGCTGCCCAACTGTATTGGGTTGCTAAAGACCCAGCATGCTAAAATCTATTCTGACAATTATTTTAAATCTTATAAAGTATAGGAGGCATAGTAAACTTATAATATATAACAGGATTTTTTTTAATAATTATTTTTGTTCTTTTTTTTCTGTATATACTATGTATATATTTTTATTAATCTTTCTTTTTTTTTACCTTATTTTTTCACATTTTCTCTCTTGACCCAATACGTCTTTCCTTTTATTTTCCACTTTTACCTCTCTTTAACATTCATAATACAAAATAAAACTGTAAAATATGAATAATAAACAATTTTAATAAATATCAATATAAACGAGTAATATATGCATATAAAATATTCCATTAAAAAATTCATAAATAGATATAAAAAAGTGATAAATATTAAAATATATCCAAAAATTAACAAATAAAATATCCAAAAAAAGAAATTCATTTTTTAACATAAAACATCAAAACTCAACGTAATAATAATTTAACAGAAACGAGAACACCATCATGCAAATTTTTTTTTTGTTTATTGCCTAAAATAAGAAGAGCACAATATATCCCAAAATATATTTAACAATAAATCTCTTCATCCAGGGACGTCAATACAGGATACGGAAGGGTTAATGACATCTCATTCAATAATATGAAAACTTGAAAAAGTTGTTGAGAAATTAGATAGTTCAGAACTAATACCAAACTGTGAAAATTATTAATAAAGAGGTTAGTTTTCCAAAAATGTTTAGGCAAAGAGAAAATTTCTGGAAAAAAACATTCCAGACAATCAGAAAGTTAGGGAATCCTGTCAAAATTTTGGGGAACTTCTAGATTCTGCCTCCTCCAGACAGGGAGATAAAAAGGCAGTTACTTCATCACAATATTTGATTACTTTAATGAAAACCATACATAATTACTTGGCAGAATTGTTGAGACAGTTGGTAGTGAATTTATTTTGAGAAAACTATATCTCAAAAACCATTTGACGTACAGATGTATATTAGTACTCAAATTAAAGCTAGTTTAATATTCTCTAAAGTAGATTATGATGTTTATCTTTGTCAGAGTAATATTTTTTATGATATTTGACAAAATAAATGTTAATTTCTAGTTGTTCGGATAAAATTTATGATTTTTGGAAAATAGATCTCTGGAAACAAAAGACGTACATATGTCTGCCAGTACTCACAATTAACTCATACCAAAATTAACCCAATAGTAAAGTAGTTTATGACACGTATCTTCGTTGGGTAGTAGTTTTTATGATATTGGCATATGAATATAAATTTTGCACATGAAGTTTTGTCCGAACAACTGTAAATAAATTTATTTTTGTAAATATAATGAAAACTACATCTTCTATGAAGACTAACGTCGTAAACTACTTTATAGGGCTATCTTTAATTTGAGTTCTAATAGACATCTGTAAGTCTAATGTTTTTTGAGATATAGATTTCTCAGAAAAAATCACTTTAACTTATTAATTTACACTAAAATTAACTTCTCACTTTCCAGTTTATTTTTTATGAAATAGCTCTATTAGAGCTCATATTTTAGAAAATTCACTTTAATTTAAATGGTGTTCACTTCGGTTTTCTAGTGTTGTTGCTATTTTAAAAAATATAGAACTCCGAAAGGAACATTAATTTTGTTTAACGTTTTGAAACAGCCACCATGTTTTATTGTTCCTAACTATACTTGGCTGACTAATCAATTTTTACTAGTAATTATACATAGTTTTCATTAAAGTAATTAAAAAATGGGGTGAAATAACTGCATTTTTTCTCCTCTTGGGCTCTTGTACTACATCATAAAATATTGAAGTCAGATCCGAAACCTAGGGGTATTGCCTTCGCAATAAAATTATAACCTGTTGCACAGTACTCTTTGATAATATTCCATTTATGCTTGTCGAACGGATCCGCTAAATAAGACTTCATCTGGAATAACAAACTAACACGGAAACCTGGAACAAGACAGAAACAACAAGATGTTCATCATTTTAGATGGTTAAGTACATCTACTAGACAAACACAATTACTTCACAATTTATGTACACAGTTGGTCGTTGAGATCCCATTAAACCATTCAATTCCTCATTCATCTAATCCCTACTGTTTATACACTGAAAACACTAAATAATTCAGTTCTATATTTGTAAATATTTTAATTCTAGTGATTCACGAACATTGCTAACATACCACTCACTGCCTTGGCCAATACCTTTATTACAAGAAACTATTCTGAGACTTAATAAACAAGAAAGGATCAGTAAAAGATCTATCAAATATTTTACCAAAAAACAAATTTTGGAAGTAGCAATAAATATAAAACTAGTTCATTTAATGAAATAGACTATTTTTTATATGTGTCAGCCTTGGCCCAAAAGATTAGCCACCAAAAATTTTAATTGAAAGCAATTAATAAGCTGAAACTTTCTAAGAAAGTCAAATCGCCTCAAAATATGTGAAATATCATAACAGATTAAGGAAAAATACTCATGCAAAATTTAATAACAATTGGTTAATAAATATTTTTTTTAATGAGCAAGATGTGTAATAAAGATGTTTTATCTCTATTATTTTTTCAAAACACCTAATAGGTACTAGTGTTACAAAAGGCACTTAAAGAGAGCAAAATACATAAGTATTCAAATTTCCAAGTCATTGTGTTTTAAGGTAATGAATTCCGATGAAAAGTAGAGATATTTTCGAATTCGTAAGGAATGGCAACTTGCTTACTGATGAATCAACTATATTATAATATGTAACATCTGGTTGTTATAATAATAGTATAGTAACCTGATATAAACCTCTGGGAGTGGTTAGCTCATTGGTAAGACAGTTTACTTCAAACTCCAAAAACTCCAGGTTCGAATCTAGCTGTGGTATATTTTACTACTATTTTTTATTTCACTCTAGCCGTGATTCAGTCCTATTCGTTCGGAAGCCATCCGAGGTCCACCCAGCCTTATAAAGTGGGCACCCTTAATTAATTAGGTACCCTTTCCTTCTCCAGCCACGCCAGGGACAGACTAAAGCTGGCCCGGCAGAAGTCGCATAGGCTCAACTATCTGCTCACGTCACAAAAGATCGCGCTACATTCATAACGAGCTACAGCTAGAAACTGTACAACACATCACACGGAGACACATTAAATTCTTTTACAGTCTCCCTACTTCCTTCAATCCAGTATTCCAGTCTATCACTCCATCCCCCCTTCCTGCGAGGTGGCAGGGCAGGAAAGGTTCCAAAAACCCTATTAACATCACCTCATAACTCCATCTTCTGATGCACCCCCACCCCTCCCTCACACTTCTTTTCGACTTCTGACTGTTTTTGTTATTATTTTACCATTATCTATCATCTTTATTAATTAATGTTTTTTATTTTTATCTTATATGCGATACAACACGAGGAGGCCCCTCACCTCCGGACTTAAAATAGCTCCTTTTTTAGAATGGATAGCTCATATATGATATTAAACATAACAGGTAACCTTAAAATACCAAAAGTAGTAAAAGGTAAGACACAACACGAATTATATTACTTTTTCACAGTAATTAAATTAGTACTTACTAATTCACTTTTTATTTCTTTTTTAGAGGGTATGGAAAAAAAAAATCGCGCTACACCTGAAACTCCAAATATACAAGGCCATTATACGCCCGACGCTGTTCTATTGTGCTCCACTCATGAGACATCTCTACAATACTACCCTGACCAAATTGCAGAGTTTCCAGAACTCCCTCCTGAGGCGGATAGTCAGAGGAACTTCACTCCAGCGGGCCAGGAACAGAGAAATATGTGAGGAGCTCTAACTCCCGACTGTGGCAAAGCACTGTTTCTCTGGTCGATGTCCTCGCCTTGGGAGGGACTTCTGGCTCTGCAGCCTGAAGTCATCACTTCAACACCACCAACAGGATTAGCCTCTCCCTATTCCTAGTGAGCATCCAGGCAGACATATGCCATCACTGGTGACACCGCCTTCAGCGGACCCGGCAACCTATCTTACAATGCCATACTGGCAAAACAAGATGCTACAATAGCCGGCATATGTACACATTTCCTTTTTGTATATATTGTAATTTGTTTGTTTTTCTTTGTTTTAGCAGGTTGGAAAAATAATTAGGTATTAAGGGTACCTAATTTTTTTTCGCATTCACTAATTAATTGTTTTCTTTCTGTTTTAGAGGGATCGGAAAAAAAAATTGAAATCTGGCAGTCAAGCGTGATTTTGGCCATATCACCTCCAAGCCCAACTCTTGGTCTAGTAACCCACCCCATTCATAGTTTGCAATAGAACAGATATAATTTAATATAAACGTCATACCTAAACACAGCTTATGGCATAAATTTTAGCTATCGATGTTGTTTATGGTCATATATTACAATATATTTTTAAAAAATGTTAATTATATTTATTACACACCCTCAGTCTAACTGATGAAGCATATAAATATTAAATTTCTGTTTTTTTTTAAATTATTAATGTATATAAATATTAAAATTGTAATTATTGCAGTGTGATTATAGGGAGAGCCTTGTATCCAAAATTATTTTTATCTCCTATCACAACCACTTATATGACTAGAAATCGATACCTTTCGAGCATTCGATCGTTTTAAAAATACTATTTTAATGAAATGTTTAGGAACTAAGTAGTACCTAGTTGGTCCCGTATCGATTTCATCAAATTGGTCCAAATTTAGAGAGAAGTTTGGTAATAGGTCTTGTTGGTGTTAAAGTATAAATTTTAGCGAATTTGATTAAATGCTATGCATTACGTACGTGCTAATTTACTTTTCTTGAGACACTCCATATTTCGAAAAATAATTATATAATTCAGCTCAAAGTTGGAGATATGTTGAATCAGCATTGTCTAGTGTAAATTTTATCAGATTTTATCTACCATTTTCGCTTAGTATTTTCGCTAATTTCATTGGTACATCCATGTTTTAAGAGCGGCTCATTCTGAAATTTTTATCATTAACAATAAATTATTAATCATGAAATATAGTTAACTGCATGCTTAATAGAAATAGAAAAAAAAACTACTTTACAGATAAAGAAAATCAAAAGATAAAAAAACAAAATAAACTGAGATTGAAACTCTACTGACCAGTGAGTTCATGTACTTGGTAGATTTTTCTTGATTCAGAGTCTCTTGGCCGAGTAGGTGCTATGTAGGACAGCACAGGTTCTCCGAGGCTGAAAGAAAGGATAAGTTAGCAGGTGATTAAGCCTGTGAGACTTGACCCTAACCAACTTGACCTTCTTGTATTGCAGTGGCGAGTTAACACCAGGTGCTAATCAAGGGTGACTTCCAGATAAACTATGTTATCTACTGATCAATTATCGCACCCAATTATTTTTTAATCAATTATATTTGTTATTTGAAGATGGATTCTACAGAAGGAACTGGAAATGAAATATGCATGTTTAGAAAAACCCTTTGGCTCATCGCTAAATGAAAGCCGTTGTCGAAATTAGACAAAAATTGCTTCTAGACTGGTTCCACACTCATCCCGCATTCTTTCCAAAGCTGGAGTAAGTCAGACCAACCGTTTTCGAAACATTGTTGTGCTGAGGAAAATACATTTACACATAGGTAATCCACAGCTGTGGAAGGAATTTAATAAAATCTATCTGGGTCCAACTAAGTACAAACCCTAAACACAATCTCTGAAAATTTCATTAAAGCAGACTAACAATTCGACCAATCATGCTTTAACACAAATCTGACGACAAAAGACTTAAGCAAAAGGAGTTAAGCAGCCGAGGTCCAGTCTGGTTCAGATCTGGCCTGATTTCTTTTTTTTTTCGGTTCGTTCTCTACCTAGTCATTACTGACATACGGGAGGGTGGGAGAGATGTTATCTGCAAGTAATTAACCAATTCTAGTTAGGGTGGGGGAGTCAAGTTATATTTTGTGCGGTCGCCATGATAGAAAGGTCAACCCTCTAGGTCGCATTCTGCGGCTAAGGTGACGCCTCAAACTCCTTAGGTTACAAACGGACTCTGGCCTGGCATTTATTTCGTTGCGGCCCAATGGATAAAAACTTGGTCATCCCACCATAATGAAAATAGGTTGGTTACCTGAAATAAATAAGACTTACAGGCTAATGGACAATTACGGACGAAGTTTGTTACTTGATGACTAAAACGTAAAGTGCGAGTGAAATTGTTGTGAGAAAGTGAAGTTAAAGTAAAACAAATAAAAGCCTAAAGGAGCCTGAAAATAATAATGTAATAGGGGCTGAGGCAGGGCTGAACGATATTGCGATTATGCCTCAGAGAAAAAGAAAAATACAAATAGTAATATCATCCTTTGTTTCGGCATACTAAATTTCTTTCACGAAGCTGCAACTGAGATAATTCGGGGGACAGGAAAAAGAAAATGTTTAATTTTAGTAAACATTTCGTTTTGGTTAATTCCTATCTTTTTCATTTAAGAAATGTTTAGAATACTGAATAGAGAAGGGGAGGAAGAGTGGGGTGGAAAAAATTCTTTTGAAGGTTGGGAAAAGAAGCAGGCCCTGAAAAGTCGCTTTTATCTCGACTGATTCCGAGGACTGGTGTCATTAATTTAATGAAGGCAGCTAGGACCGGAATGCTGTGTCCCTAGGGCTCAACGCCCCCCCCCTTGTCTGTAGGGTCATGCTGGGCCGCGTTTTTACAATTTTTATAATTATAATATTTCCCATTGTTACTCATTTTACATGTTAGTTAAATGTTTGAAGAATAAAGTATTACTTAAGTTAAAATGAAATTTAACTCATTCAAAACCGGTAGATTTAACATAATAATAGAACTTACGCAGACAAAACTATAATAATGTCGCTGGATGCTAAACTGACCACTGTTTCTCACTACACACAGACTAATTTAAATTTATTTTGAAAAACTGGTTTGATAAATTCGAGTCAACCAAAAATTAGATACTAAAATCAAACCAAGTTACTCTAACTCTTAGACGTTCAATCTATCCTAAGGTAACGATTTACATCATTCCGTGTCGGAAGAAATAAAGTACTTGGACTGATGACTCACCTGGAAATTACATGTGACTACTTGGAAAAAAAACATTGAATCACCGACTTTCATTGCTTGAAAGAGTGGGGCTACTGCAAAAAATCACATTCGGACCATTCAGATCTGTCTTTAAAAATAGTCACTATATCACTCTCCGCTCTCTCTACACAACAATGTAATTATTCCACAACGACCAACAGAAGACAATTTTGAATAAATAATTTTGAAAAAAATACAAAAAGACAAAACTAACTTGTCGGACATGAAAAGCAACTGGTACAAACACTATTGACTGACAAATCACCACAAAATTCGAAAAGAAGAATGAAACACCTTTGGAAGAGAGATCTACTACGTTAGGACTGACTACGCTAGTCATCACCATGTTAATCCTAAGTGTTTTCTAATGCAGCATAAATTTACATTGTATGCCTAAAGGCATTTGTAAAGTTTCAAAATGTAGAACAATTTAGATAGAATCGAAAACATAGAGAAGATGTTTGATTATTTGGAATTGTTATTTTGAAATAATTCTTTTTTCTTACTGTTCAATCAAACTATTGAGTCTTAATAGTCTTAATAGGCAAAATATCTTTGTCTGTGCGAAGGTGTCAACTGGATTTTGCACATAATATTTATGTGAAAATATTTAAAATATAAATAAAGAAGGATATAAGTTCTCAACGTTTATCTATATAATATTGCAAAAGTGAGAACAGTAGACCCTTCCGTATAGTCGTGATAACAACTTTAATCATAAGATTGTTTCAATTACGTTCGATAATTTTCCTATATAAATCAGTTTTATTTAAATTACAATTATAATTAAATCGGTGAATACCTGAATATCACAATGGGAAAATATGGCTCCCATTAAAATTTTTATTATGGAACCGTTTGCAGTCTGCTTGGTCAGTTGGTCAATCTGTTTCTTGACCTGGTAATCGCATGCCCTCGACGGAGACACTAGTGTCGGTGAGGATCGCCACAGCTGGTTGGGTCTGAGCTGTCAGTGTATATACTTAAATGTAATACATTTATAATGCACGTATCAGGGTATTGAAATTGTGAATTGTCAAGCTGCTGATTTTAAAGAAACTTAAACGAACAGGTTGATACGTTTGTTGGTCGCTTCTGCCAGTCCTTGCAAAATGGTTACAATGTTGTCCGTCCATGGGGAAGTTATATTACGAGCAGTGTCTGAATACGTCCGTGAGTCTGCTTGTGAGTAGGACGGTCGGGTCTGACAGGACCCCCTGAAGGAAGCACTGAACAACCGCCCCGGTCCTTCATTGGTTCGTTGCTTCTCTGTTATGCTTACTTGGTTGGCTTAAGCGCGATATCAGACGTTTTTTCAACCCTGTCTTTTGCATGGACCTGTCTAGCCCCCTCTGAAGCTTCTTCCGGAATATGCAGGCACTAAATGAAGCCACGTTTAATTCCGTACAGTCTGCGCACCTGACAGGATCTAAAGATGATTTTTTTGATAAGACATTACGATGGCGTCCGTCTTCGCCGGGTTCAGTCGAATGCCTACGTCCTTGAGGGGATGTATGCTGGTGCCAGATGATGTTAGGGCTTGTTCGAGTGCCCGACGAGATCTGCAGGCCTAGATACCAATGTTGTCCACATAGGCTGCTACCACTGATTCCTTGTGCTCCAAAATGACGACAGGTCCCGTGAAGACTACATATAGAATTGGACCCAGTACTGAGCATTGAGGCACTCCGCATGTTTTGAGAACTGGTGTGGAGTAGTCGCCGACTCTTGATCTTCCGCTGAGATAGACTGTTTTCAATCATCCGGCACAGAGTGACGGGAAAATTGTATTTCTCCAGTCGACCAATTAGAAGATGAAGTGATACACTCTCAAAAGCTCGGCTGCAGTCCAAAGAGATGAACGCTGTTCCGGCTATGCTCTTCCGCATATGCTTTATAGTGCATGGGTGTAGCTTGGCCAAGTGGTGTTCGCAGGCTACTCCTCTCTGAAATATCTGAAGATATAAGATTTGAAAACGATAAGCTTAGGAGTAAGTTAACGCATTTAGCGAGTAAATAAAATTGTACGGTGGCTGAGTAATTAACAAAAATACCAACTTTAATGACCCACTTTTATTCTCAACCTTTATTTTAAAACCTCCGACGTTTCCTTAGGCGATTTACCAGGAAACAACCTAAATGAAAAATTTAAAAAAAAAATTATAATTTTTTTTCTTTAATATTTTCTTATTGCTATTTACAACTGTACATTATAATACATTTAGTAAATCTGATCTAAGTTTAATTGGAGTGTTACATGTTTGTAGAGAAACTACCCATTGGTAGCACTCTAATGACATTTTGCATTAGCTGGTATCGTGGCCATCTTCTTTTCAGGCGCCTCGGAGGATTGTCAGGAATGGAAGAGGATGCAAGATTAGAAACT
>NW_027113495.1:262726-268160 GCF_000696795.3 Halyomorpha halys
TGAGGAACACCAGCGGACTGAGAATAGAGGGATGAATAAAAATTATAATTAAATTGTAAATCGGTCAGCACCTTTCTAAAAAATTTGAGCCACACACTGAAATCCTTAATCCAACCCACAACAAATACATTGAAGAAGAATTGAATAATCCACTCCAAATGACCCTTCCACCTAAATTAATCACTTAAATTAAGTGGAGGTACATCCTTCACAGATATCCAACATCATTCAGAAGTTACCTTCCCGCAAAGCTCCCGGACCTAATAACACCCCATATTCTAAAACATCTTCCTCAAAACTCTCTTCTTCCTTACCTACTTCTTCAATGATGTACTCTGATCCACATATTTTCCTGACCTATGGAAATTATACATAATCAAAATGATTCCCAAACCTACAAAGCCGCCTGAATGCCCATCCTCCTACCGTCCCATCTCTCTGTTACCTATCATGGGAAAAATCCTTGAGAAACTCATCTTGAAATGCTTGTATCCCATCCATAATCCCAGATCACCAGTTTGGATTCCGAACATCCCACTCCACTATCCAGCAATACCATCGTGTGGTTGATTTCTCGTCTTCATTGAAGCGCGGAATGTACTGCTCGGGAGTCTTTCTTGATGTAGAACAGGCTTTTCGAGTCTGGCACCCAGAACTGCTATACAAGATCCGTAAATTCTTACCCCCTACATACTATCTCATTATCCATTCTTATCTCTCTGACAGATTATTTCAAGTAAATCACAACAGCGCTCATTTATTCCTATTCCACCAGTCTGCTGATGTACCTCAGGGTAGTATCCTTGGTCCTATCCTTTATACAGTTTTTACAGCTGACATCCCAACTCATCCTAACACTATCCTCACCACTAATGTCGATGACACATGTTTATTGTCAGTGAACAATGATCCTTACATTGTATCCCAAACCCTCCAATCCCACATCACCACCATTGAAGAATGGTGCCAAAACTGGAGGATTAAAATAAATACCATTCGTCGTAAACCCATGTCCTCTTGCCCCCCAGTATCCTTTAATAATACCCTTCTTATTCCTGTCGAACGGATCTGTTACTTAGGACTACATCTGGACCAACGACTGACATGGAATCCTCATATAAGACTGAAAAGACAGGAAACTGCTCGTCGACTATTACAACATATTCTAGACAAACGGTCTAAACCCAATCCATTTCAAAAGACTGATCTACATGACTATTATAAGACCTATCTGGACATACGAAGTTGAGCTAGAGGCTCCACTAAACCATCAAATTCCTCCCGTATTCAATCCTTACCAAAATCCTTCTTAAAATCCTTAGTGTTCCTTACTTTTCACAAATTAAGTGATCCATCAGGACCTCAATGTCCCATATGTTGCCTATTTGGCTAGAACCAGATACCAATCCTTCCTTGATAAACTTCCCAACCACCCAAATCCACTGGTTTCTAATTTGGCTTCTCCTTCATTACCTAATAATCCTCCTTGGCGTCTGAAAAGAAGATGGCCATGATATCTTCTCCTCTAGAAATGTTTTTGGAGTCCTATCAACGGGTAGATTCTCCACTTTAGGTTTCTCAACTAATTACAATAAATTGAGGAAAACTCAATACTTCAATTATTTCTAAATAAATAGGAGCACGTTATATAAAGTGTAAAAAAGTGTTATAACCGGGAAAACTATGCAACCTAGGAATCGTAAATATCACTGAAATGATTTTTTTTATAAGTTATTTCAATGCCAAAATAAATAAAAGAATTTTAAACTTTTTGAATTTATAACGTTCTTGTCTTGTATGCAAAAGTATGAAAAACTTTAAAAACGTCTGCACTGAAGATATCCAAGACATGTAACGTTGTAAGTATTCTATAAACTGATATTCCATATTATTGGAATCCCACTCTTTCAAACATTCTCGTATACTTTCCCGAAAGCTATGTTTGGGCTAGTATTGGGGTTAAATTACAATTGTTTGTTAAAAGAGTGGACCCAGCAATTTTCACAAGAATATATTATGTACTTTTCCTTAACTGGAAAATTATTCAATGAGTATTTTCGATTGAGTTTAAGTTTTTAGAAGAAAAACCTAAAAAATGTTCATATTTTTGAGAATTTATTTAAGCGAATTAGCAACAAGGAGTTTTCTAGTAAAAACCTTTTTACAGAACTATGTTGAAATAGCATATTAAACTGGAACGTGACTTGAATGCCAGAGAAAATATGGCTGTCAAACGATTGCTGAAGCGAGGGAAGTGAAATCAAATAAAACTGGAGATGGAATAGATATCGAGGATCGAGTAAGTGTTAGTTTCATGGCTCCAACGCAACTTTCTTCTAAATTAATTTGGAAAGAAGTTTGTTGCTTGATCCTTTCGCTTCCTGAACCAGGACCTTTTTTTCTCTCACTGCTTTTTTTTCTCTAAAAAGAATAAATTAACAAAAGCATCAATAATACGTTTAGTTAAACAAAAAAAGTATTGAAACTACAATATAATATTTTCAAAATATATTTCACCGTCCTGTCATGAAAAATATATTTTTTTTACTACAGATAATATATATATATATTTTTTTTTTCAGTGGATAGGTTTATTTGAAACAATGTATACTGCTTTCACCTATTGTAACTGTAAACAATTCTGTTAATGAAATTCTTATCTTCCAGCAACTATCAGAACGAAGTTATAATAATAAATGAGAATCTGTATAAGTATTCATTTTCAATTTAATTTATTTTTATAGTTTTTCCTATCACTTATTATATTTACAGTTTGCTTTAAGCCTATAATAAATATATAGTATGTATTAACACGTATGTTAACCTTAACGAAAACTTTTTCCATGATATAGTAAGATGATTTGAATTTCCTTTTTATAAATACGAAAAATATCTATAAAAATAATCTACTAATATTCAATATTCATAATGACATTATGGAGGGGTAAAATTTATAATATCTTACTATTTACTAGGGTATACAAATGTGTCTGCAAAAACATTCACTGGTATATTTATCAGTTTATCTAAAAACGCCTATGAAGGTGAATCTATTATTGGTGGTCCTCTTACGGTTAAGATTCGAATATTGGTTGTTCTCAATGTTACGAATAATTCGCACTCTAAGGGCTTTAAAAATATCATTTCTAATTCCTAAAAAATAATATTTCTATATAATAATTTTCCTGAAAAATAATAATCTTCTGAATGATTATAGCTACTAATTTGAAACATAATGGAATTCATTACAATAAAAAACAATCTAAATCGTACAATCATTATCAATTATTTATAAATTGGATCTATAAGTAATTTGTAAATATTGCACTTATTTTAATATTTAATAACTTTCTCTAGCGAAACTGCATACACCTTACTTACATGGCGTGGCATCAGCTAATAATATAGAACAAACAAAAGTATGTTTTCTTTATTGTTCAAAAAAATCTTTTAATTAGTTTTAAGCCTTTAAAACTTAATCTCCTTTGTTTGCGTAAAATAACACGTTTTACAAATTTTCACCGTCACAACATATCGTCAATTATCAAATAAATCTTATTTATTTACAAAATTTGTTATTATTTCAATAAAGGTGTCTAATAATCCTCTATTTTAAGAGATATATTCATGAAAAGTAAACAATTTTTTTATTTAAAATTATGCAGAATGACTTCCTTGGTTGCGGTGTAGAGAGAACAAAAATAGTTAACAATTATTGTCAAAGTCTCTTAAGCTATCAACATGAATAGGTGGGTTGTCCTGATTTATTCTTAACTCATTTATTATTATTAATAATTTAATATCAACTTTCTTCTTTATTTTCCGTCTTTTAGTGTGTTAAATTCTGTTTTCTCACATCTACTTTTCCGTTTTTGTGTGTTATTGAATCTCCTGTACAATTCTAACCTTATAGTTTGCATATTTTTTTATATTCTTATCATTGTATATTTCATATGAATAGTATTTTAATTCTTCTTTTTTTTATTTGTATATAATTTTCTTTTCACTTATTTTTACATAATTTAACCCTGCCTTAATTTACATTTTGGTATCTTATTTTCTTACGGTCAAAATGTTTTTAGTTGTTGTATCTTTTTATCCCTGATGAAGCTCTACAAAGTGGTGCGAAACGTCGGAAAATAAATAGATTTATCGGATTTTATAATCGATAAATTTGGAAATCCCAAATAATATTATAAATGTTCTCAGTCTGGGTGATAACGTTAAAATATTTCCAAGAGATAGAAGAAAGGACATAATCATATTGATAACGGATGTAGAAATAATTCTTAGAAACATGGAAACATGTGAAAATCATGTAAATAGTCTGAGAAACAATATAATTATAAAAATTGGTAACTTTATTGATAAAAATAAGAGGAATAATAACAATAAAGAAAATATATTATTGGAGAAATGGAAAATTGATCTAGAATCTCTATTGCAGTTTAAAAAAGAAAAATCTATATTTATGGATTATAAAATCCGATAAAACAAAAATGATAGCAATAATGAAAAAGGAAGACTATAAAATGAAAATGGAAAAGATCCCAATGAGGATAATACGTGTAGGAAGTTAAGAATAGGCCCTTTATTGGAAATTAATAAATCTGTAATTAATTATGTAGATATACTTAATAAAAATAAATTTATTGATGAAAAAATAAAAAAAGCAATTAATTAACACACATTGCCACCAACCGAGAATGTTTGGATTAATTAAACTGCACAAAGAAGATAAGTGGTCAATTGTTAATGGTATAAATGGGCCAATTTTCAATTTGCAATAATTTTTTTTAAGTAGTTTTTATAACGTTTAGAGAGATTAAAATATAGATATTAAAAATGTAATAGAGGTAAATGAAAAATTGAAGTTAATAAAGATTGAAAAGAAAATATAATGGTGAGTTACAATGCAGTATCCTTATTTACAAATATTCCTTTTAAAGTGGTATATAATATTATAGGAAAAAAATGGGAAGAAAGAAAACACAATACTACAATAAACAAAAAAAAATTATTTTTGGAATGAATAAAGCTACATATGTTGTGAAAATGGAATATTTAAATAAGATGGTGAAGTCTTCCGTCAAAATTGTGGTATTCAGTTGGTGGGAAATTTGTCTGTATGCCTGTCTGGTTTAGTAATGAATAATATAATACAAAAAGCAATTGAAAAATCTGGAACAAAATTCAAAATTTTGTTTAAATATGTTGATGACGTTTTTTGCAATATTTAAGAGACAGATATAAATAAAATATTTAAATGGCTACCATGAAAGATTAAAATTTACGATGGAAATAGAAAAAACGGGTAATTTAAGATTCCTGGACATGTTGTGCCGTGTACGGGGCTCGGGGTTTCTAAGCCCGATTAGGGGTTCCCCATACACGGTGTTATATTGAAATTTATTCATATATTAATGTAATATAT
>NW_027113495.1:268415-268757 GCF_000696795.3 Halyomorpha halys
TTTATTTAGTATGTTTCAGGAAAACGTTTATCCTTAAGGGTTAATGAGAAAAATAGGGGAATTAAATATCAAAAAAATCCAAAAGAAAAGAAATTAACAAAAATAGAAATAGAAATGATTGTATAAAAGATTTGTCAGAAGGGATAAAAAGGTCTTTTAAGGATTATGATATGAAAGAAATTTCATCATGTTTCAAACCAAACTATGAATTGAAAAACTATTATAGCAGAACAAAGGACCCCATAGGTAGTAAATATCAATATGGATTGGTATATAAAATTCCATGCATTAATTTTCCAGCCCAACATATTGGTGAAACTAAGCAATATATTAAAGATAGGA
>NW_027113495.1:269837-301509 GCF_000696795.3 Halyomorpha halys
AAAATAGCAGCTGTGGAAAGATGGTGTTTATAATGTTTAGGAAAAAAATTAGCGATACACTCAAAAATACTAGGAGATTTTTTTCTTCTTTTTCTACAAAATATATACATTATCTTATATCATTAAAATAACATTTATTTCTTCAAATTATTTATACCATATTAATAAACTTTTCTAAATATTTTATACGAAATTGATTAATTTATGTTTAAATGTCTCTATTTTGTTCTTGTCAACTGTGAACACTTTTTTATTTTATTAATTAAGATATGAAAATTTTTATTACTAGAAAGCATATATAAATGAATATATATACTTTTATAGAATCTACACACTAAAATAAAGGAGGGGAGTGTAGTGATGCAGTACGTATGTACCAACCCCCTAGACATTTGTACCCCACACAGTACATTCTCATCCCCGGCTCTATACCGCAGCTATAGCACCTAATTCCTTGTTGCACTGGGAGTTCTATCTTGGTATATAGTGGCTCTTAAGGAGGGCTCTTAGCCAAAATAATATGATAACTATCAGGCAGGTCTGTACAATAGGAGAACACGCAGGAAAACAGTGTGTGCTATTAATCATCATATTTTTGTGATGCAAATTAACATAATTTTTAAAATACAAAGCGTTTAGAGATATTTCTAATCTCTTCGGTCAAACTTATAAAAATAAAATGCAGATTATTATTTCTGTACTAGTTCGAATACCTGTTTTGCGATGATAACAGGCGTCGAGAACTTCAAGAACTTCGAGATCTCCATATTAGGACTATTTTGTTAATTGAATAAAATATTCAGCTGTGGAAATATGAATGGTTAATGTGGTAATAGAAAATATGTTAATGTAATGTAAACTATGAAAAGAGAGTTGACAGTATAGCTCCGTCACTAAAGTCTTTTTATTTGTTGTTGGACTGATGGAAGATGAAAAGTGACCTTATTTAATTAATACTTAAAAATCCCGAAATAAATTTCGGGGTGTGGAATAGATATCCGCAGGAGGCACTTCTCCAACATCAGCCATTGTTGACGTCCTCATTCAATACGGATTTATGACTCAAGGGGCACGCGAAATCGCCCAAAAAAAATTAAATGAGAGAGAAAAAGTTAGGAGTAGAAAATGCCACTCTCCTAACTTCAACTCAATTCACATACTCATTAAAAATCCTCTAATTCAATTTGAAGTTTGTATACAGGTGAAAAAGAAAAAAAAATGTATATAACAGAAATTGTAATAACAGAATACTAGAGACGCAGTAGAGGGAGGGGAATACTTAAAACAGACAACTCCAAAACCCTCAAAATCGTGTCCTGGAGCTTATGAAAGAGCTTCCCTGTATTTTTTTTTTATATAATCCGAAAGCCTATTATTTTTGGTAAATATATTTTTTGGTTTCTTTTTTTATAAATTTATTTATTGTTACTTACAACTGTATACATATATACACATCAAGTAAATTTCCTGTAAGTTATATTATGACATGATACAAACATGTGGAGAATCTACCCATTGATAGAACTCAAAAAACATTTCTAAAGGAGAAGATCTCGAGGCCATCTTCTTTTCAGACGCCTAGGAGGATTATTAGGTAGTGGAGGATAAGCCAGTGTCATCGGGATACGTGGTGATAATAATGTTAAGATGGGTTGGGATGTCAGCTGTAAAAACTGTATAAAGGATAGGACCTAGGATACTACCCTGAGGTACACCAGCAGACTGAAGAAACAGGGATGAATAAGCGTTGTTGTGATTTACTTGAAATAACCTGTCTGAGAGATAAGAACGTATAATGAGATAATATGTAGGGGGTAGGAATTTACGGATCTTGTATTCGGTAAAAATAAGACGAAAATAATTAATCCAGTTAATAATATAATAATATAGCAATAAAGTTAGGTAAGTCAAGATGCATTTATATCGAAATTTTACGAGCAACATTGTAATTTGGAAAATGTTTGAAATATTAATGATACTAACAACAATATTTACACATTTTGAACATTACTGTTCACACTGGTTAGGAGTGAAGTGTCACGAACTAACATTTTCAACGAATCGATCGAAAGGAAATCAAATATTATCATTAATTTTGTAAGAAATAGTAAGTTTTATAACAATTCACTATTGACCGGTTTGAATAGTAGATATATAAATGCTAATATCTCGTGTTAGAAACTCTTATATATATATAGTGACAATCCAAATAAAAGTATCAAGTAAATTATGAGTTTATATTTTTCACACGACTAAAAACATCTTTGAAATAGTAATGCAGAAAATTCTCATTTTCATAAATTTTTATTCTAAACATCAAGCGTTTCTATATTATCTGATATTTTGTTCGAGACTGGTTTTATTATCAAATTAAATCCATATATAAACATCCAACATTATTTATTAATTATTATAAATGTTTAACGTAATCACTAACTAGGCCTTCAGTGAAGACAATCTTAGCTATAATATCACAGCCTCACGTTAACTATCAAAAATCTGCCAAGTATTCTGCCCAGATCTGACATGATATTGCACGCGAGAAAATCATCAAAAAGTATTGAATTGTGAAAAGGTGGGTTTCTACTTCATTTCGTTGTCTTAAAATTATTATTCTAGCGACAGGAGAGAAGGTGAATTGATGGTATCTCGGAGAAATCAGATTCAGAACAGAAATTATCCACGAGATGATAGGTATTTATTAGTGAACTGATTAACTGTGAACTGGGTAGAAGAATAAAACAAGAAAAATGTAGAAGGTAGTAGAAGTAATTAATTAAATAGGCACTAGAATATCCCTGATGGTTATTAAGGATTCATGTATTCCCCCTGCTCCAACCGGGATAGGATATAATTCTTTTTTGAAGCCTTTATTGGAGCCGGAATGAGCTTCAGTTCCCTCGGACATTATTTATTGTTTTTCAGTTCCCTTCGCCCTCTCTCCTTCTTACATATTGTTTGTTCTCTCTTTTCTGGTTCTATTGTTGTTCCTGCCTCTCTTGTCGTCTCTAATCGAGTCCTTACATTAAATGAACGGTTAAGGTCTAAGGTCAATTGAAGAGCTTCCTCTAAAAAAGCTCTAACCTTTTGAGGGATAAAAAAGAAGAAATCTTACCTTTAGCACTAGAATACTAATATGATTAAATTCTAAAAAATATGTATTATTACAACTTAACTCTCTACTTCTTCAGTGATTAAAATAGCAGCTGTGGAAAGATGGTGTTTATAATGTTTAGGAAAAAAATTAGCGATACACTCAAAAATACTAGGAGATTTTTTTCTTCTTTTTCTCATTTTATAATCTACAATAAGCTGTTGTTATATGTTTAATAAGAAAATTGAAATAATTTAATTTATTGAAGTATTTTATTATGCTGAAGGAATTGAGGCGTCACGAAGTGGTGGAAATTGTGAAAAAAAAAAAACCTCTTAAATGAAATGTTTATATCAATTGGTCAAATACCTATAAACGAATTCGCTGTAATTCGTTCACACTCAAACAATATTTGTGAACCGTAGACCTTAATCTTAGACGTTATTTTGGCATTTGGAAAAAGTGAGTTTGTATTTGTTCTTATTATTTTGTTTTAAACTGTTCAACAAAAATAATTCAGCCAAGACAATACCAATGAAAGTAAGTATACAAATTATAGTTTTTCAAAAGTGGGTTTGTTTCTTGAAAAATATTTTTCTTCATTTTTTGGGCTAATTCTAATTAGCGCTGGAAAAATTCGTTTTTTCTCATTTCTGATAGACCTCAAAAAATGAGCATTATTTACCTTTTCGATGAGACTATTTTCTCATAAAAGTGAAATTCCATTCACATATTGGAGCAACTTTTGTGTTAATATCATTGACTTATGATGTCAGAGGCCTTCTTGGAAGGTGTCCCCAAAATAAGAAAGAGGTGAGAACAATGATCAAATTAGAATAAGATAGTCGACCAAATGAAGTAGATTCCAGGGAGACAGCCCGGGAGCGGTCAATAAACGTACCTAAATAGTAGAAAAAATTATTTATTTATAAGCTTGGCCCCACGAAGCAAGGCTTTGTTAGGGCTAAATTAAAACAAGGTAGAAACTTTGTAAGAATTTATGGAACATTAAAATAAATATAGAGAGAAAACACGAAGATATGTAAACAAAACAATAATACAATTTTTTTTTTAATATATAAAAGATAAGATAACAATAATTTAAGGAAGTATGCATATAGGTGAATTGGAAACAAGTCACTTACTATATATATATACATAAAATTTCGAATTCATCATAAATTTTTCCTCAAACTTTTGCTGGTAACATCTCAGAATTATTGATTATATTTAGCCTAAAAATGTATTTAATTCGCAATGAAATTTAAATGTTTTTCACAAAAATCTACCAAATAATAAAAGGTTATATATAAAAGAGGCTTAGATCCTTTCAGCCCTTCCCAGAAGGTGAGTAAATGGAAACGGGAGTAAGATAACGAACGGATAACAAACAGCTTCGTAAACTATTGGGTTCCTTCAAAAGGGAAGGAACTCTTTAGCTCTGGTAAATAAACATTGAGGATTTTCACGGGCGAAGGCTTCGTTTTGAGGAACCTTTCCGATTATTTCCGTTTTATTTCCTCGGCTATGGAAAATCTTTTGTAAAGCGATATCAGTTGTTGAGCTCAACAAGAGAAGGTGAATTTCTCTGTACTAGTAAACCTGGTATAGAGTTCTCTTTTCTCTCCCAATTCTGAATATTTTTCTTAATTGAACGCTAATGGTATAGGTGAAAACCTTACAATCGTGGGATCTTAACCCCTTAAAGCAATACTTGAGATTGGTGCATATCGAAAGAGTTGAATGACTACTAATCTCTATCATGAGTTAAGTTACGTTTTCATTTGATTTTCTCTGTGTCAAGCTTATTGGTGTAATTACACTGGTATAGAAAGAGTAACTTTTTTGTAAATTTTGGCTGGTGTATATTTGGTATGCTCAATCTAAAAATAAACTCCGTTTTATTGTATGGAACAGTACGTGATGGAAGAACAGAATTTTTTTTTCAAAATCATACATGATATGTATTAGCAGTACTGGTACTGATGGGTGAAGTTCGGCAGGTCGGCCTATTGGTCCTTTTGCCAACCTCAAGGCAGACCAATGGAATGTCTCTTTTATATATCTTTCATTCCTTTATATCGAACCTTTTTGACTTTCTAATCCAATTTAAAAAGGACACTCAATTTATATAGGAAGCCTCATTATGTATTAGTAGTACATATGTAGTAAAACAAAATCGATCAAATCGTTCGTAGAACATGAAAATTTCGCGACTCTCTTACCGTATGTCTGTGTAAAATTTCAGTTATGAGACTGATATTTCCGTAAATACAGACAAAAACCCGCATGTATAACGTCAGACAAATGTAACTTGGCGTTTGTTGTTTCCGATCATTTTCCATGCAGCAGATTTTGCTTGGCGGGCCAGAAGGCTACCGCACAGTCATTATTAAAACCAAGAACATAATTTAACAAGATAATTTTCACTATTCCCTACCAAATAACATACATTTTTCCAGCCATAAATATGGAATTGATTTCAAAATAATTGTATATTACATTTTCAAAAGTATAAATTTTTGTTTATTTAAAATATATTTTAAAAAATACAGTGTTCATTATTTTAAAAAAATTGAATGAAATGCTACTTTTTTTGTTCAATAGAAACATACGAAATACGATTCAACCGCTGTGGTCTTAGAAAGTTGTTATGAATGAGTTCTATTGAAAAAAAAAAATTCAAATTTCCTTTAGATAAACTTAAGTGGAGAAAATGTTAAAGATTACTTCAATTTTGCGGAGAAAACAAACCGTAACTCCTTACACGCTCCTTACACCTGTTCAAAGGTACAAAAAAGATTCTGAAGCCAGCAAAGAGAAGTTTAGAAAAATACATCAGAAATATAAAAGAGATTTTAATTGGAAGCTTTAAGACTCCAGACGTTAAAACACCGTTACCGGAGTGCCTCCATTTTAATAAAGCGTCAAGTCACGGCTAGAAGCTGAAGGCGTTTCAAAGGACTCTATAGGATTCGAAAAGAAAGTTACCAAGAAGAAAGAAATCTGCTGGTCCATTTAGAGGAGAGCTCGTTCTATTGTAAGAGCCACCATCTAGGTCCCCATCAGTAGGGTCTGCACCACTTCTTTGATGATTTTTTTCTGCACAAATGTTTTAGAACAGTGAAACGCTTAATAAGTTTTATCAAAATATATAGCTTTTTAATAAAAAAAACATTAGTCACGAAACAAATTAAGAAACAAGATAAAATAAACCCAAAATACAAAACACTATTGGTAGGATATATTTGGGATTTTCCTATATCAATCACAAATAAAATTAGATAATTACACAGTCAAAGTTTTGAGGATTCAATAGATGAGGAACATCTTAAGAAAGACACAGAGAAAAAATTATTTAAGACTGAAAAATTGAAAAGATTAAATCTAGCTGTACAACTGAAATATCGCTATAGACATTTTTGTTTTTTATTCAAACGATTTAACGACAGTAAATTCTTTCCAGCCCCAATATTTACAAACAAACCCAGGTTTAGTTTAATATAGGATAGGTAATGAGCTAATAATTAGGCAAATAATAGCGTTTTTTTAAGGACCAGAGATGTAAAAGTAAAAGGCAAGTAAAAACTATAATAAAGGGCATAAACTTTTGGAAACTTTTAAAAAGTCGAACGAATTTCTTTAAAAGTAAATTTGTCTTCTTTTATTGGTTAGTCCATCTACAATCAATCCACTTAAATTCGCTTTAACTTTTGCAGATTAATGATACTTGTGGCGCTAAGTTTCAATTAGTTAGTAATTGTTTGTAGCAAGTTGCCAGTCGCTAACAATCAATACTTCTGCTCATATAATTACACAATTTAAGTTAGATAGAATTATTTTCAATGTGATTGCCAACTAAGATTGTTCTGATTACAAGAATTTATTTAGGTTCAAGAATGTTTAACCGCTTAATTTATCCTCGATAGATCGAAGAAATAAATAAATGATCTACTTCTACAGGTTTTAACATGGTCCCAATTACTAGAAATGAGTCGTCATTACTCACTGACTAACCACACTTATTTATTTATTTTTTTAAATTCAAAACTTTATTTATTGGTAGATATTAGAATCTACCACAATGTTTTGGGGCAATAGCGATGTCTGATCACTTTGAGAGTAAGATAAGAATACAAGTAAATAATTGAAAAAAGTACATAAAAATAAATAAAATATCTCTCTAAATATATACAAACAAAATGAATATAATTAAACTATGTACATGAAAAAACGAATAAATAAATAAAATAAAACAACGTTTCGTATTCTATTTTGCCTATTATACAGTTCTTATTATTAATTTATAGACATTTGTCATTGAAGGTTAAAAGTCATTTTTATAAATTTCCAACTGAATATAAGTCTTATATATATTTTTTTCACTATTCAGCTTCTTTTTTTATTCTTTTTTTTTTTGCTGTTTTAAAATAATATTTGCTCTTTTCAATGCATTTCCCTTATTTTATTTCCACTAACTTGTCCAAATGAGAAACATGAATAAATAAAAGAAGCTGGTTTATATTTTTAAAAAAATAGGACTTATAGTCTATAGGGTACTAGTACTGGTATTTGGTATGGGGGGAACAAGTCCGGCAAATGGGCCTAGTGATCCTTTTTGCCAACATCCTAGCTACCTAGGTTACCGCCGCGTACTAACCATGGTGGAAGTGTCAAGATTCATTCTTCGGAACCACCGAAAAATGAATGTTTAACTGTCCTAGGTGGGAATCGAATCCCGACGTTCCGAACCGAGCGCACTGAGACCTACGCTCCAACCCGCACGGCCGTCACTTCCGATAGTCTGTAGGGAATATCTAAAAATGATTTTTAGTCTCCAATGGCAAATCTACACAAGTTAATAATAAGAACTGGGTAGTGGGCAAAAGAGCCCAAAATGTTGTTCAGGTGTAAAGAAGGAATAAAGAAGTGAAAAAAAAAGGTAAAAATTAATTTCCCGAAAATAAATATAATAAAGTTTAACAAATAAACTATTTGGAATTTTAATCGTAACATTTCAAATAATTATGTTATATTTAAAGACGAAAACAATTTTTTTTATAACTCTTTCTAACGAGATCAGGAGGAAAATAGAACAGATTATTTAATGGAGTTATTAAATCTATTGATAGTCATAGGGTGTACGAATATCAGTGATTATTGGCACATAGTGATGGCTATCGAAGAGGCATTCCTCACAGTAATAGTATAATAAAACAAAATGGCTTCAAACATTATTATATGACCATTCCCATACCAGGAAGAATTATCGCTATCCAATTACTGTTTTGATGAGTTTTCTGCAGCCTGAGAAAATTACAGTGTCATTTCGTTGCGTAACTGAAGAAGACAATATTTCAATCTGCAGCTAAATTGTATCTATAAACAGTAAAGTCAATTTTATATTTGCTTTTACTACAAAATAACCAAGAAAGCTTTTTCCTACTACATCAATTGGTTTCAATATGAGTACCACCTATTAATGTGCAATGAAAGATTGTATTAAATAAAATAAATAGCAATTATACAAATTAACAGTATACTTTGTTTTTATTCTAAGCCCCATAGATCTAAAGGGTTTAAAATACAGTGAGTTGGTAATTATATTTATCTCTTGTACTGCATTTCATTCAAATGCATTTTAGGACGGGAATGAGGAAAGAGATTCACCTTAGAATATGGGTTGAGTCTGCCGTCTGGGGCTCATCAGATTTCGTTATGTCTACTTTCAGTAAGTTAGCAGTCCTCAGTCGAGTCTGACTCTGTGTGTGTGTGTCTGCAAGCTTTGTGGCCGTCCTGTCGGTGGCACTGGCACATACAGTACTCCTCAATATAAATTCTGTCACAGTCGGTAGTTTGAGTGTCGTATATATGTCACATACACAGGTCCGTCTTTGGTCTTTGAAGTGAAGTATGTCTAACTATACGTCTCAGCATACCGCTCTGAAACTGCTGGAGCCTCTTGACTGTTGAAAGTGCTGTATTATAGTTTTTCTGCATTCATTGAACTACTGTAGATGACTATATCGTCGGCATAGTCGCCTTGTCATACTTGGTTTCAACAGTTTCAGCCGTACATACTCATAAAAGTATTGGAAATAGCACAGACCCCTGGGGTACTCCACTGGTGATTGGGAACTCTCCGGATACCACTTTATAATATTAGTTTTTTTGCTTTTAAATTAAACGTAGGAAAGGGAACAAAATTTATTCAAAGAGAATAAACGTATTCATGAAAGGAGAAAAAAATTGTTTATGATACCACGGAAGAATTTTGGTCCCGTATTTGTCTGTCTATTATTAGTTTTGTTTACGGACATAATCGATTATCGGGCATATCGAATCGTTAATAGGAAGTTATAGAAATGATCATGGATTATTCAGATTGGTATTTAATTAGCAACATATTGATTTAATCAGATTCCATTTGATACTTTCGTTGAAGCATATTTCAACGTATTTTTCTCAAAACAACAATATTTGGAAAACATATTGTCCGATTTGGCCATAATTTTAAGTAATAATTTTCGATAAATATACAGACAATCATATTTGTTTTATTTTGCGTGTAACTGTTAATTTTTCCTTAGGCCATGCCCCATTATTAATATCAAAATTATTGAAATATTTTTATATGTCTAAATATCTAAATATTTCTGTTATTAAGAAACACGCTTCGGCCTAAATCGATGCATGTCTACTTGTGGATAAAATCATAAAAATAAATGATGAAAATAGACTTGAGTTCATACGAATTAGAGAGAAAATAGAAATGAAAGGAATGCAAAGAGACTATTAATGTTAATAATAACTTAAAATATGTAAATAGTAAAATTAAAAAGAAAATTGAAAAACAGAAGGAGTAACTCACAGTACATAAAAATGCAAAGGCTTCCGTGAAAAATCAAAACAAATGAGTAAATAAGTGATTTGCAACTCATAGCTTTTATATTCTTAATGACTAGTAATTAAACAAATTTAGAAAGCGTTCAAGTGGTTAGGAGTTACAAAAGTCTTGATAGACAAAATTAATATTACAGATTTATGAATTGATTTTTTTAAATATTTATTTATTGCTATTTAGAACTGTACATTATAATACATTTAGTAAATCTGATCTAAGTTGAATTGGAGTGTTACTGGCGTGTAGAGAAACTACCCATTGGTAGCACTCTAATGACATTTTACATTAGCTGGTCTCGTGTCATGTTCTTTTCAGGCGCCTCGGAGGATTGTCAGGAATGGAAGAGGATGCAAGATTAGAAACTAGGGGGTTTGAGTGATTAAAGAGTTTATAATGGAAGGCGTAATATCTGGTTCGGGCTAGATAGGGAACATTAAGGTCTTTATGTGTGATTTTATTTGTGACAAAGTAAGGAGTATTAGGGATTTTACGAAGGATTTTGGATTGAATACTAGAGGAATTCGAAGGTTTAGTGGAGCCCCAAACCTCAACTCCATATGTCCAGATTGGCCTTATTATAGTCATGTAGATCAGTCTTTTGTAATGTGTTGGAAGTTTTGACCGTTTGTCTAGTAAGTGCTGTAATAGCCGAAATCGACGTGTAGTTTCCTGTCTTTTCTGTCTGGTGTGAGGATTCCAGGTTAATCGTTTGTCTAAATGTAGTCCAAGGTAGCGGATCTGTTCCACAGGGGTAAGAGTAACATCATTTAATGAAACTGTAGGGCAGTCAGTAGGTTTACGACGAAGGGTAAAGGTGATTTGATGGGATTTGTTGGAATTTATCTTAATCCTCCAATTACGACACCAATCTTCGAGGGTTATGATATGGGATTGGAGATTTTGGAATACAATTAATGGATTATTATAAACAGCGAGCACACATGTGTCATCGGCATACGTGGTGAGGATAGTGTTAGTATTGGTTGGAATGTCAGCTGTATAGACGGTGTAGAGGATGGGACCAAGGATACTACCTTGAGGAACATCAGCGGACGTAGAATAGAGGGATGAGGACCATGAGGAACCATTGTGGATTACTTGGAAAACTCTATCAATGAGAAAAGAACGAATGATGAGAAAGTATGCATTTAGGGAGTTTGTAAAGCAGTCCCGGGTGCCAGACTCGATCAAAAGCCTGTTCTACATCGAAAATTACATTGATGACATTGCTGGATAGTGGAGTGGGATGGTCGGAATCCAAACTGGTGATCATGGATTATATGATTGGAATCCAGGATGGGGTATAGGCGTTTCAAAATGAATTTTTCAAAGATTTTGCCCATGATCGGTAATAGAGAGATAGGGCGATGGAATGATGGGTATTCTGGAGGATTTTGGGGTTTGGGGATCATTTTAACTATAGATAATGAATTTAACGTGTGCATGTTTTTCCATTTTAATTTTAAAATGATTTATTTATTTGTATCTGATTGAAATATATTTTCTCTAGAAAATAACTCTTTTATAAATGTTCCCATTCAAATTGGTTTGTATCATTTTAATAATCTGAATGAATTAGTAAAACTCATTCTTTAATGCATCTCTTTCTAGTTCGCAAAAAATTGTTTTTAATTGTTAAGCAATTATTGGTAAATTCCAATTATTATTATCATATTTAAAAAAGGAAAAGACACACGGGATAATCGATTTCTTGGGACTAGCGATTAGTTGCTGAACAATTGGTCGAGACGCGGGCCTTCGTTAAACAAAATATTATCGAAGCAGCTCATAGAGCTCCCAAGCACTATAATAACATTGTTAATGAGTGACAAACATTGCAATGTGAACTTATGCCACCTGGATGCATTACAGGTAGTAGTGACGAGTTGTAGAAAAAACATAAGTAGAAAAATTCATTGGAACTCAACACTAAATCGTGTCGTAGTTGATTACGTATGATATCCCAAGAAACCATTACCTAAACGAATAAACATACTGGAATATTGGTGCAATGAGGAATATAAGAATCCAATTAATCTTATAATATATAATATAAGCATTCCCTTGATCTTATAATATAATATAAGTATTCACTGATACTAAAAAATAGTTAAGAGTACTTTCAACCAAAGATCCGCCGAATGAAGTTTCTTTAAAGCCAGTTACATATTCAGCAAAATTGTGTACAGCTTATGCTGTAGTCGCCATCTTGGTGAGTTAGATTTTTATGTAACACAACTGTTAACCGGACATGGATGCTTTAGGGCATACCAATACCGATTTAAATAGGACAATACCGCAGAATGCCCATCATGCCAGATTATCGAAGAAACAGCGGAACACGTGTTTTTCGCTCGCACTCGCTATGAGGCAGGAATAAGCGAACTGGAAAGTGTGTGTGGAGGAAACATTACACCAGAAAATATGGTGAGCCATATTAGTACAAGAGCCCAAGAGGAGAAAAAAGGCAGTTATCTCACCCACATTTTTGATTACTTCAATGAAAACTAGTTATAATTACTAGTCAAAATTGATGAGTCTGCCAAGTATAGGTAGGGGAATAAAAAATGGCAGCGGTTTCAAAGCGATAAAAAAAAAATAATTTTTCATTCAGAGCTCTATATCTTATAAGTATGAACAACACAAGAAAACCTAAGAGAACGTCATTTAAGGAATAGTAAATTTGCTAAAATATGAGCCCTAATAGAGTTATTTAGTTTAAATGTTTTTCGAGATATAGCTTTTTAAAAAGCAACGTTTCAGAAAAATGTTGTACGGGATGTACTGAAATATCTGTAGTTAGCCAATTTACTTCTCAAAAACCATTTGACGTACAGATCTCAATTAGCACTCAAATTAAAGCTAGTTTAATGAGCTATAAAGTAGTTTATGATGTTTATCTTCATAGGAATAATAGTTTACATGAAATTTGCTAAAATAAATTGATTTATAGTTGTTCGGGCAAAGTTTCATTTGCCAAATTTATATTCATATGTGAATATCATAAAAACTACTATCTCTACGAAGATAAGTGTCATAAACTACTTTATAGAAAGTTGCATTGCCTCTATTTTGAGTACTGGCAGACATATCTGCGTCTTATGGGTCTAGAGATATATTTTTCAAAAATCCAACATTTTATACGAACAACTAGAAATTAATATTTTGTGAGTTTATTTTGTCAAATATTATAAAAACTACTAGTCCTACAAAGATAAACATTATTAACTATTTTATAGTTAATTTAACTAGATTTAACTTGAACGCTGGCAGACATCTGTATGTCCAATGGTTTCTGAAATGAAGTTTTTCATAAATCAAACTTAATGTCCGAACAACTATAAATTAATTTATTTTAGCAAATATCTTAAAAACTATAATTCCTACGAAAGTTAAGGTAATAAACTCCTTTATAGTTCATTGAACTAGCTGTAATTTGAGTGCTAATAGACATCTGTATGTCAAATAGTTCCTGAGATATAGAATTCTCAACATAAATTAACTAACTACTAATCTTTCAGTACATTTTTAAGAAATTTTGCTTTTTAAAAAGCTATATCTCGAGAACTATTGGACGAAAATAACTCTTTTAAGGCTAATATTTCCGCAAATTTACTCTTCTTTAAGTAATGTTTTTTTAGATTTTCTAGTGTTGTAGGTAGTTTTTAAGATACAGAGCTCCGAATGAAAAATTAATATTTTTTTAAGGTTTTGAAACAGCCGCCATTTTTTATTCCCCCTACCTATACTTGGCAGACTCATCAATTTTGACTAGTAATTATACATAGTTTTCATTAAAGTAATTCAAAATCGGGGTGAGATAACTGCCTTTTTTCTTCCCGGCTCTTGTACTATAAGCTACGCTCAGACCAGCATTGGGACACAGTGAAGAGATTCACCACTGTCGTCCTTAAGATGTTGAGAGCAGAAGAGAGGGCCAGAAGGTGTGACTTGCATGGAAACATGAAAACCATGTGAAGAGAACAATGAGGTGGCTCTCAGCCATTTCCCTTCATGAAGAATGCCTAACGGCAGTACCGAGGAGGGGAATGAACAGGTGTAGGGAGATGGTTTTAATGTGTAAAAACACGCGGATCGGTACGGGCCAAAAGAGTTTATGAAATAGAACTATCTATAATAAATCTATTATACAGGGTGTTTCAGGGTTATGTATCATAATTGGAAAAATTATGAACCTCAAAATAAATTTTTCCCTAATGAATAAATAAATGAAAGGTGTCTCAGGTGTCTGACAACCCTGTAATATTAGAAGATATTCACTTCTGAAGATATTCATTATTATTAATTATTTACGTTATTATAAATAAATTAATATGTGTTTAAACTACTTTATAATTGAAATGTAAACATCAACATTCGAATTGTGAGCATTCAGATTGGCTCGGTACCTTTCTATCACAGCTGCAGTAGCCAAACCGCACAGTATATGCGTTATTATATCTCAAGCTTTACAGATCTGGCATTGCTAGATTTTTTTGTTTGGGGTGATAATAAACTAAATTTGAATGTAGGCCCGGTCATTGACCTTAATTATTGTTTATAAAGATAATTCAAACTTGCGAAACGATAAAACACATCCATTGCCGATTTGCTGCAGCAACCGTGAAAAAAAAAAATTCTGAGCCTGTCTTAATGCTGAGCTTAATCACTTTGAACAGAATTTAATATGAATTTTAATGTTTACATTTCTTTTTTTAAAAATAGTTGGTACACTACTTAATATTAATTTATTATTACCCGAATAATTCATAATCCTTAGTAATTCCTTAATTAGTAATTTCATTATTTAATTGACAATAATGATATATTGATAAAAATTATTATTCAACTAACAATTACAATTGGAAAAATTTGGATTTTTTAACAATAAAATTCAAACCTGATAATATAATTGATAATTATTGGAAGATGTATTTCTAAATGGATGTTGGACTTGAGTTCGTGTCCGGGGGATTATTTTTTTTTCTCTATAAATAAGGCAATCAAAGTATCCCTCAGTAAATAATTTCTGTCAGTTTAACTTTTGTAAATTGCGAATATTCCGAAACAGGTTATTAAGCTAGAAAGTTTTCATACAGTGCTACATCAATTTAGATATTAATAAAAGTTGAAGTAGGACTTTTCGGAACTTCTTCTTGGAGTTAAAAAATCTATAGATGTGCCAAGAGCCTCACGGTTAAATCCCTTCCAGTACAAGAGCCGGGAAGAAAAAAAGGCAGTTATCTCACCCCAATTTTTGATTACTTTAATGAAAACTGTGTATAATTACTAGTCAACACTGATGAGTCTGCCAAGTATAGGAAGGGGGAATAAAACATGGCGGCTGTATCAAAACCTTAAAAAAACATTAATTTTTCATTCAGAGCTCTATATCTTAAAAACCACCAACACTAGAAAATCTAAGAGATCATGATTTAAAGAAGAGTAAATTCGCTGAAATCTTAGTCCTAAAGAGCTATTTACGTCCAATACTTCTCGAGATATAGCTTTTTAAAAAGCAAAATTTCTTAAAAATCTACAGAAAGATCAATAGTTAGTTAATTTATTTTGAGAAATCTATATCTCAGGAACTATGTGACGTACAGATGTCTATTAGCACTCAAATTAAAGCTAGTTTAGTGGACTATAAAGACGTTTATTACCTTAACTTCCGTATGAATTATAGTTTTTAAAATATTTGCTAAAATAAATTGATTTGTAGTTGTTCGGACAATAAGTTTGATTTATGAAAAACTTCATTTCAGAAACCATTTCACGTACAGATGTCTGCCAGCGTTCAAGTTAAATCTAGTTAAATTTACTATAAAATAGTTAATAATATTTATCTTTGAAGGAGTAGTAGTTTTTATGATATTTGACAAAATAAACTCACAAAATGTTAATTTCTAGGTGTTCATATAAAATGTTGGATTTTTGAAAAAATATATCTGTAGATCCATAAAATGCACATATGTCTGCCAGCACTCAAAATAAAGGAAATTTAACTTACTATAAAGTAGTTTATGATACTTATCTTCGTAGGGGGTAGTAGTTTTTATGATATTCACATATGAATATAAATTTGGCAAATAAAAATTTGTCGGAATAACTATAAATCAATTTATTTTAGCAAATATCTTGTAAAATATAATTCCTACAAAAGTTAAGATAATAAACTCCTTTATACTCCAATAAACTAGCTTTAATTTGAGTGCTAATAGACATCTGTATGTCATATAGTTCCTGAGATATAGAATTCTCAAAATAAATTAACTAACTACTAATCTTTCAGTAGATTTTTAAGAAATTTTGCTTTAAAAAAGCTATATCTCGAGAACTATTGGATGTAAATAACTCTTTTAGGGCTAATATTTCCGCAAATTTACTCTTCTTTAAGTAATGTTTTTTTTAGATTTTCTAGTGTTGTAGGTAGTTTTTAAGATACAGAGCTCTGAATAAAAAATTATTTTTTTAAGGTTTTGAAACAGCCGCCATTTTGTATTCCTCCTATCTATACTTGGCAGACTCATCAATTTTTACTAGTAATTATACATAGTTTTCATTAATGTATTCATAAATTAGGGTGAGATAACTGCCTTTTTTCTCCTCCTGGGCTCTTGTACTATAAGCTACGCTCAGACCAGCATTGGGACGAAGTGAAGAGATTCACCATTGTCGTCCTTAAGATGTTGAGAGCAGAAGATAGAGCCTGAAGGTGTGACTTGCATGGAAACATGAAAACTACTTTTCAGTACGTCCCATACATCATTATGAAATGTTGCTTTTTAAAAATCTATATCTCGAGAACTATTTTACGTAAATAGCTCTATTGGGGCTCATATTTTATCAAATTTGCTCTCCTTTAAATGACGTTCTCTTAGGTTTTCTTGTGTTGTTCCTACTTTTTAAGGTATAGAGCTCCGAATGAAAAATTAGCTTTTTTTGATCGCTTTGAAACAGCCGCCATTTTTTATTCCCCCTACCTATACTTGACAGCCTCATAAAGTTTTACTCGTAATTATACATAGTTTTCATTAAAGTAATCAAAAATTGGGGTGAGATAACTGCCTTTTTTCTCCTCCTGGGCTCTTGTACTATCTGGTCTCCTTCCATTCACCGTCGGGCTGTGGAAGAGGGTTGGGAAGTGTGCTCAACATTGATTTCTACTATTAGAAAAAGAACCTTTATTTCAGAGGATAACTGTAACAGGTCAATAAACTATTCTTGTAATAAAAAAAACTATAAAATATCTAGCTTTCATACTCCCTAACACTGTCAATATTTTTTTAACTATTCTATTTTTTAGCTACCCTTGCATTCTGGCAAGGGTTCAGAACAGCTGTAAAGTGTTAAGTGAAATAGACGATGTATCTGCTCCATTCTTTGAGATAAGACACGTAATCTCTCCTATCACCGACCCCGGATTTCCTTTGTCCAGGTAAGGTCATAAACTAGACTAACCAGTTGAGGGTTTATACATCCGCCTGTTATCATAGACCTTATCACCTAATAAGTGGTGGCCATAAAATCATAAAAACTGTGTCGGTGAGATGAAACAAAGATGGCAGCTTTTTTGGGCGGAGAAGAGGAGAGGAGGGGGATAATAGGTCGTGAATAAATTAGCTAACTGATCCTTTGAGCCACTCGTTAATTACTGACGAGTCCATCCTGTTTATTTATCATTCCACAGCCTTTGTGATCCAGAAACGCTGTTTCCGTTTCCTATCATTTCGACAACATTGAAGAAATTTGACAATAGAAGTAGGGGTTTCAAAAACAAAGATAAACGCATTGTTGTAGAAGTAAGTGGCAAATTAGGTGAAAATTAATCCAAGAGAAAAATAATTTATCATGGAACACGTTTCCTCTCAAAATAATCTTTTCTCTATGGAAAACTATGGATTAGTAAATCTTAGACATATACTGTCGGCCTGTGAAATGAATCTAAATACTCGGATGGATTTTGCTTAAAAATTTCTGGGGCTCAGAAATTTATTGGCATAATTCTTAACCCAAGTAGCTCTTAATTCTAAAAAAAATATTCGGACAAATAAATATATAGTAAAAAAAAAAATCTGCGAACTTGATTAAAGTTATATGTATTTATATTCCCATACTAATATACTAGATAATATAATTTATATATAAAACACAATTGTTACCACACTCATTCAAGCTGAGTTCAAGAAATTAACAATGGCTAAATGATCAATAGTAAACCTCTAAAACGTATTGTTTAAACAAGTTTCTCCATCAGTTATGTTAAAGTACAGTCATAAAGTGGAAGGCACAACAATATTATTAATATTGCTTTCAAAACGAATTGGACATAGAAAACCAATAATGGAATTTGGGCACTCTCGAGTTGCTTTCGATAATTAAATGGTATTGTTATTTAAATATCTCATTAGCAACAGATAATATCTATATTATCATCCAGTGTAAGTAATATTACATGTTAAACTAAATTAACAAATGAATGCATTGATCACATTATTAAGTAGATTCTTGAAAAGTTCAAAATATAACTATATGATTTTTCTTAGTTTCTGTATTGATAACCTTAAATAAAAATTGTTTCTTGTTTACAATTTTGAAATCTTATTATCTGAAAAGGGGAAAAAAAATGGACAAAATCTATTTTTAACCTATTTAAGTTGTAAACTTAGGCTTAGTATTATTATTAATTCTATAGAAAAATACAACTTTGTTTAGTATTCTTATATTGTTGATATGAGGTGTATTTTCTAGTAGGTGGTCTTATCTTTTCTGTTCTAATGAAGCCTGAAATAGCAAAACAGTAACTGGTAGGTTATTAGCAGGTTATTGAGAGACTTAAGGTGTTATTTTTAGAATTTTTCAACTATTTTTTTCCTATTTTTAAATACAAATGAAGCCATAATTTAATTTTAATTTCTGAAATATATAAAAAAGTAATAATAGTCAAGACTTTATCTCAATGAGAATTTATCCTTATGTATTGCAGATAGATCTTCAAGATATCTGAGACAATTTATTCATTAGTGGGTACTGATAGACATTGGCCATGAGGATTTTAATCAACTTAATAGAATCGAATTCGAAATGAATTAAGGTAAAATGAAAAGAAAATATTAAACAAGGGTTTAAAACCGAAAAGGATAGATTTAATTGTATTATATTTTTAGTTGCACTTATTGTTACATTAGAAGGGTAAATGTCTTGTTAAATTAACAAGAGGGAATGTTGTTACATATTCCTTGAAAATGATATTTCTATTCGAAGGAGGAACAATCATGAGATTCATGGAGTTCCTTCTCTGAGGGCTCACAAGATGTCCTTAGAAGATCCTGGGGATAGATCTTGCCCCCACAATTAGCCATTTGTCAGCGCCGAAACAACAAATCTTATCTGGATCGTGGTGCTTTCGTGCCTCTTTAGATCGGGGCATCAGATTGCTGACTCTACCTCCCTATCAAGAAATCATGCATGCATGAGGAAGTCTCTGAACAAGTAAATAGACATTGTAGATATGTCATTTTTGTTGAAGAGCCGTATTTCTTGGTAGTTGGTATTTTTTTAGAAATAGATAACACTGATTTCAACAATCGGCTATTAGAATTTTTAAACTTGATAATTTTCAAATAAAACATAATTAAGCTCAATAATTAGCTCTGATTTACAGTTTAAGTAGTTGACGGATAATCATTGACACGTCAATCACACGTTGACATAAAATAATGTACGTAGTTTTTCATATTATTATGCTTCGGTACTTCATAACAATTATATTCGAATATATTATAGAATTAGATTCATTGGATCTGACCTTTTTCAGGACTGGGACAGATGCTGGTAACTTTCGACTAAAGGACGGACGACCCCTTCAGAAATTCGTAAGTAATTTGACACTAAAAATTATAACAAAATGAAAAGTACTAATTTCAAACTGACAGAGACACAGACCGTCTAAGCCAGGTATGGGCAACCTTCGACATGTGGGGCAAACTTCAATGTGCAAATACGTTCACAAGCCGCGTTTAAAAATTGTGTTTTAAAGTAGTGTTCTTAATTTTTAACGATAAATATTAGACATGAAATAATACGACATTGTTATTATGACACAATTTATTAAAATAACAAAAAAAATGGAAAAATAGGTACAATATTATAATTAAATCGTGAAATTAGGATTTTTTTCAAACTTCTATAAGCTATACCGAAATCAATGAGCATGCATTTGTCACTTTATCATGTTGTGTTCTTTGTTTATGAAACATTTGCTGCTGTTTTTCCAAATTTGCGGTAACCTTCTGGAATTTCTTTTTTTTTATTTGTCCTATCAGTCAGTGCAGCATACGATGCTCAGTTGAGTAATGTCTCTTTATATTGAATTCTTTCAACACTGAAATGGATTTATTACACAGCAAACCAATAGGCTTATCATTGTGCAAGATAAAAAATAATTCTTCGGTCCATTTTTCTTTAAACTACCTCTTTCTTTAACCTACCTTTAACAACCCTCTGCGTCTACTTTTCGTTTGTTTCCACCCGACATCATTTTCAGTTAGTTTTCGTTCAAAAAACTTAATAAAAAAATATAATTAGTAAGATGCACGCAAAGTCACAAAGCAAATTAACAGCACTAGCAGTTCGCTAGGATATCGCTTGTCGGAGTTATCACCTCAGTAGCTCAAATAGAACTGAACCAAAGTTCGGGCCATCTACCCGCTTATATAGGCAAAATTAAGGAATGATCTAGAATCGTCTAGTGCAGAACAATTGAGAAGCAATAATCTTTTGTTGCGCCGCCAGCGAGGCACTCGGCTTGCTCGCTAACTTGATTCTGTGAGTATGAGTAAGCAGTATAATATTTTTTTTAATTGGGATTTTCAAAATGTCTCGTGGGCCTTACCAAATCTTGCAGCGGGCCGGGGGTTGCCTACATATGGTTTAAACACTACTTTAGAAATTCCATCTTACTAACATCGCTTTCTGTGATCCATCTGCAACTATGACGGAGAAAATTCAGAAACTTTTCAACTTTACCTTGTACGAATAACACAGATTTAATTTAACAAAAGTCTGTGTAATACACGGGGCTACACAGACAGTTTAAAATCTTTAAAAAACTAGAAAAAAAGAGTAAATTAAATATTTATCTCTAATATTGATCTCCAAGGAAATCAAACTAACTCAAATGTGATCACACTTTGAAAACTGAAATGGCAATAAACTGAAAAATGAATACACATTTATATATAGCTCAATAGCTCTTCATTAGGAAACTATACAATAGTATATTTAATTTATTTTATGATATTATTTTAATGTTTTATTTCTAGTACAATATTTATTTTTTAGAAATGTACTGTATTTATTTTATTTTATATTTATTATTCATGTACTTTTAGTTCTTGTTTTTTTTTTCCTCCAACCTCATTTTGATTGTATCATTTTATTTATTCTAGATAAATTTTGTTTTATTTTTAGATAAAAATGTTTCTCATACATCATTAATTATTACAAGAACAGATACCTATGCATATGGGAACTGATTGTTTAAATTCATTCACCAAGTTTATTTATTACATTCACTTTTTTAGCTATTCATACACATATTAATTTATTTTTTCTCTTCTATATAGTTCAAATAGTTAGTTTATAGGGTATTTCTTATTATAAAATTTGTATTTTATCACTTTTTTTGTTCTATTATCATTTTAATATTCCTAATATAACATTAATGACACTTTTCAATGTTTACTCCACTTTGCACACATATAGTATGCGGTTTTGCATGATGTGTGTACAATTTCTAAATAAACTCCTCTGGTATGGGATTATTATGCAAGAGAAAAAACATTATATTATCGCAGATATCTCTTTGGTACAAAACTTGGATTAAACTAAAATAAATAAAGACAATATTACGCTTAATTTATTTAAATCAGTTTTATTTTTAATGAATTAATGACCATTTATATAATTAAAACTTAAACTCAATAGCTTACTAATACTTCAATGTGTTGATGTTTCACTATGTATATCCTGTTAGTTACAACATGTTGGTAATAACTATAACATAATTGCTCCATTTTATTTTTTACTCTGTTTGAGAATAAAGATTTCGTTTTTTATTTTGTTACAATATTAAAATTAAATACAATACCTTTACGACATAATATCTGACGGAGTCGTATATCTGAGAATATAGAAAAGGGGAAGGACGAGGGCCAGCTAATGTAGCACAGAGGAGGAATTGTATCCTTTGTGTCCTTCCTTCTGCCTTTATTGGGGCCCGCAGTCGTGGAAATGACGATAAACGAGGAAAAGGCGATCGAAGAGGATATATCCTGATACCATAAAAGAACTAGAGGGTTCAATGGCTTCATCCTTTGTCCTGCATGTCCTGTCCAAGGATATCGTAGCTCCTTTCCCATTCATCCTTTATCTGTTTTCTATTGTCGAGGAGTTTTTCGCACTCAGTAATCAACAAACTGGTAAAAAAATATTAGCATATTTAAGTGTACTTAATAACATCGAAATAAGATTTACTGACTCAAATATCTGTGGGCTTAATATTGTAAGGGATTAGTTGAGCAATTATTAAAAGTGAATAATTCTTTAACATATTTTTTATGAAATACTTCCTTAAGAACTTAAATTAAAAGAAGTACTACAATTGGCCGAATATTTCTAAAATCTCATATAATATACTCTTCGAAGGCACTAAAAAAGGTTGTTTGTTTTTTTTAATTATACCACCAGTGTATACCCGCCTTCAGCGGACAATGTAATTAGTCTTATAATGCCATACGGCGAACAAAGATATAATTTGTATTTTGTATGCATGCGTGCGTGCGTGTGTATTATATATTATTGTATTTAAATTAAATATAAAAAGGTTTTGAAATTTTAAATTATATACTTCATAGAAATATATTCCGTGTAAGTTTACTACTATACTGTTTTCCATGGAAATTTAGGTTCAACTGTTAGATAAGAAGAAATGCGTAGGAAAAAATGAAAAAAATTAATAAACATAAATTCTATATATATCACAGCTGATGTCATTAAACGGCTAAGTGACTTTTTTTTCTCTCTTTTACTGGCCTCCGTTGTATTTTTTTAGTAAACGGAGATAATTTGTGTCCAAAAAAAAAAATTTCCACATCAAGCACACATCAGAGCATCAAGAACACATAAGGTTCCGTATCTTTCTGTCAAAACGCACTACCACATCACGTACAGCTCGTCCAGTACACTTTATTTTCAAACGACAAATCAGTTTCCTTAAAATTATGATAATATGCAACGAATGATATACTTTTTGGTGATTTTGAGGTAAAACAAATGTCGAATATGATTCCCTAGAAAGAACTACAAGCGTGACATCCTCATTAAAAATTTTAAATGAGTGCAGCTCTGCTTAGTAAGAACAATATTTTCCAAAGAAAATCATTTCCTTAATGTTTACATCAAGATAATTAGGAAAATTTGATCTTTATTTTAAATATATAATACATAAATATAAATACATAAAATATTTATAAAGTAAATAAAGTAATATTCTTAATATTAATATATTTACTGTAGTTAATTTACTTATTTGGAACGCAATCAGTGAAAGTAATATAATAAAAATGCAATATAACACTTACTGCATACATATTTCCAAACAAACCAACCAATCAACGCCTGCAACTGCGTTCTTACACTGAATTTAACAAATTCCATTACCCGAATATCCCTGAATAGCATATTGGCTCATTCGTCCCCAAGTGCTTGCTAAGCTGGATATAGTCCATCACGCCGGAATCCGAATCACGACTGGAGTTTTTATAACAACGCCATTCTAACCTTTTGTGCTGAGTCCGGACTATCACTGCTTTTGTTTAGAAGATTAAAATTAGCGATAACCTACAGTTCTAAATTATATCCACAGACAAATCATCCGACGCACAAATATATTTTCGATTCAAAATTTTACATTTCTTTTTTATGAAAACGAAATTCAATAATCCTGTTATCAGAATGCAACTCCTCGGCTTTGAGAATGAATCTCTTTTCTTAAAACGATAACAATTGACAAATCCGAAGACATTCATCCACCATGGACCTTCCGACGTCCTAAAACAATTCTAGACCTGTCCAAATAATGCCGAGCCAGCTGAATATAAAGCCCACTTTTCTTGTCTTCTTTAAAACATCCAGAAATCCTTTATAATTTACCCAGATTGTTCTAAATCAGACCAATAATCAGCATCATCCTTAATAATAAGGATTAATAAATGAAACATCGAGCAAAATTAAACTTCACTAACTATGGAACATATTTACTGCCCAACTCAGTGGAATAATAGCAGCTTCATTTCACTTCCATTTGTCGTAGCAATAATAAAAGACTCGTTAAGCTCGTTAAAAGGGAGTACTAATACAGTATTTGTGTTACAGTTCTTAATTAGAACATTATGAAGTTCGATCAAAATTGATTTTGCTACGTTTCCATGAAAAGCGAGTAAAACATCTAGGTTTTTTTATCTTTTGCCATTTTGTTTTGGAGATACTTTTGAGGCTACAAGTAGCAATAAAGAATGTGCGAATTTCAATTTCATTAAAATGAATCAAAAAAACTTTAACAGAAGCTATTTCAGAAATAACTATACGTCATACGTCGTCGTCGTGATTTACAAAGTAATAGTTGCATATTTCGGGAAAAACTGTTTGTTTTTAGATGAAAAAGTTTAATCTTTGACAAACAACTGGAAAACTGGAAACCTCTGAAAATGCTGATTGTTGTTATTCCAATCCTCCAATTTTAGTTGATTATTTTTTGAATGGGACTGAATATTAATTTCTCCTCATTTCAAATAAAATTCATGGCTAAATTAAAAAACATTTTAAAGCATTCTTCAGACCGATTCCCCTCTAAACAGATATTCAGATTCAGTTTATTAGGGTTTCATAACCTCATCCGAATGGGCGTAAAGGTTCTCCCCTTAGCTCAACTGACGCCATTATGCAGACATTTGGGTAAGCAAATGGGCCTCCCGATGCCTATGACCTTTTCCATTACAGTTGTAAATGTCGTTGTTTTCGGTTGCAAACATCGAACTGGAGGGAAACGATAGATCGATTGTCAGCTCCCTCTGGAATATGAGATGCCCTAGGAAAATGGCAGTCATCAACAAGGCCGATGTGAGGCCATCAATAACAGCCTGTCCGTGCGGGAACGAATCTCCAGAACGGCTGTACCTAACGGCCTCCGGGATAAGCAGATATCCGTCAATGGCTGGAGGGAATCCGCCAGATCCCATCTCTTCTACTCAGTTCTGGAACTATCGGACCGATTTTTCTGACATTTGACACTGAAGTAACAAAAAGTTCACTGAACAAACAGGAGCCTCGAAACTTTATTTCACCTTATTTAAAAAAAAAAAAAAAAAATGCGGTGATTTACGGTCCGCCGCTCATTGTGGCAGAGGAAAAGCGAGTGTTATCACTTTCTCAAAAAATTACAATAGTAAACATACAGTGCATTGGGCATAGTTTTCTTTATCATTGTCCAAGAAAGTTTTACATTTAAGATACGTGAAATCCAAAAACTTTATTTGGTGTATTCCGTTTATTTTACTGTAGATTGGAGTTTCTTAGTAATAATCCTTAATAAAATAAAACTCCTAGCTTTAAACATGAATTATTAATCTCTTTTTAATCAAAACAGATACCATTAAACGGTTTAACTTTGCTTGCCTGGACAACTTTTTCCAGTAAAAAAAATAAATTCAGCATTCAAAAATATATCTAAAAGAGCTAATAAGTGTTATCTGAGAAGAGGGACGAAGTAAAAGAAAAGTCACTCCTTTATAATTTTTTTTCTTTTCCACATATTATAAACTATATCAAACGCATACATAGGTTGTCCTTTCGTTCAAATATAAATTACTATTGTATAATTATACAAAATATATCACAATAATTAGTTTTCAATCTATGCATCACATTATCGCATCAGCTTTAAATCTCTTAATGAGGACACATTACTTTTTAGATTTTTCAATTAGACATAATATTGCTAACTTTTAAGTGCAATGGTGGATCCCGTCCTTAAAGTCAATATTTACAACAATTCATAATATTGTTATAATTTAATTTTATAAAATTCTTCCTTCTTGTTTGCGTTTCACACTCATGACGTAATTTTAAAACAGTGATCTTAATGATGCACTTACAAAACTGGGTCACACTGGTAATTCAGTTTTGAAAAGTGTTTGACATGCCATTTTATTGGAAGGCTGCCAGGGAGCATGGCAAGTGTTCAAAATTTCATGAACGATTTATTCCCCTTTTTCTAATCAACACTTATCAGTTTATAGCAAAGTTTCATTTCCAGCAATTTGTAATCTAAAACGAACAAGTCTAAATACTTACATGGCATACTGATATAAAGAAGAAATAATTTTCTTGATAATTAATAATAGGATGTAAGGAACCCGTTCAAGGGAGGCGTAAGAGAAAATCACGCAGGATGGTATATTAATACCTATATAAATTACGGAGAACGAGAAAGTTCGAAATAATGAATTAACAACCTCTTCAAAATTAATCTTCGTTTAAAACAGTGGGGGCATAACTATAACATAACAATTTTAAATATGTCTATTAGTCCTTTTTAATATATGTTTTATGTCCGGTTTTATAAAAACAGGAATGGACTTGAGTCCTCTCCCCCTAAAAAAAAACTTAATCGTCCGTTTAAATCCGAGGTTTTTTAATTTTTAAATAAGTCACTTTTGGTTTGAACCAAAAATAACATATATATTTATTATAGTAATATAAAAAAGGGGTTAATATTGGAATGAGACTATTTAAACTTGAACGTTAGTATAAACAACAGTTTTTCCCTGTACCAAGAATCAACATTTTCATTTATGATTTCCCGCTGTATCTAACGCTGAAAGGTCTTTAGATTCTACTCTAATGAAATTTAAATTACTTGAATGAATAAATATCATCCGCATATACGTGTTTCCATACCTCGATATCTTGTATCTCAGAAAAAAAAATGAAAATATAAAAAAAAAAAATCTAATATTTTATTCATGAGATATCTCTGCCCACAACACGATGAAGATACCCAGAACATATACTACTTAAAGATACCCACTTCATGAGACTGGGTGGACTCCGGAGGGCTGACTCACGGCTGCAGTGAAACAGAAAATAATCTGCCACAGCCAGATTCGCACTCAGGTCTAAGGGGTTAGTAGCGCAGTGCCTTACCATTGAGCTTCTCTCTCCTAATTTAATTATTATAACCTATAACTAAGCTTTAATGACCATACTTTCACTGAAAATTTATTCTTGTTTTAAGGTCCTGAATTCATATATTCAGTCAGGATACCTAACCCTAAAATAGGTTCATATTTACATAAGTTTATTTACGCTGCTGAAAAGTTGACTTATCAAAGATATTTATGTTGTTCCAACAACAGTGGTTATCAACCCGTTAAAGTTTGGAGAACTAAGCCACAAAGTTGAGTAATGTGGTGAACCAACCCAATTCCCGATATAAGGAAAAGGGGAGTCCCCCGAGGAAAATTAGTTTGCATATTATACTGAATTTTGAGACACTGTCATAGTGAATCTACCTTTTAGATTCCTCAAATCAAGTAACATTCATACATCAGGAAAGTTAATATATAAAAATAGTTCTAACAATAAGGCCTTCACTACACATGTATCGTACGGAATTCAATCCTTCTATTTTGGTCTTAGTCTTCAACATCAGTGATGATGGACGTGATAAATGATTATAATAAGATTTCAATAAGGATTTTAAATGTAAGTGAAAAATAATTTATAAACAGCAAATTAATAATATATTTATTAATTTATTAAATGCTTCAGAAATTCTCCAGTGAAAATATTAATAATTTATTTATTTCAGAGAAAAATGTGTTTCGTTCCTTTGTTTTCTTCTCGGATTTTCATCGACTGGCACAAAGCGGAGACGAAATACACAACAGGCTTACCAAAGAGCAGATAGGATTAGCAATGCAAACCGGCCGAATATCCAACATAAACCTGACAGAGCTGATTAGGACGAGGATGTATAGCCCCCATTATCCGCGAAGCAGGATGTATAGCTCCTATTATCCGCGACATCTATCCATCTCGTTACCGGGCATCGATGGCTCTTCGCTTCTTATCGCACTCCGTTATCTCTCTTCCTCTGGTCCTCTTCTGTAATGGTCTGTCCGTCTTCAAGGCCCCTCATCACATTCGAGATTCAGGTTTTGTATTAAAATTATTTGATTTTGAATGTATAATCGTCAAAATGAATTCTGTTAACGATTTTCATAGCGTTAGTCAATATCAATAAGCTGTCTTCGAAATTCAAAATGTGAGCATTTGTATTCTTATTGTCTCCGTGACCATCTCATTATTTGTAGATTAGATGATAAACATTTTTGGATGTGTGGCCATGCCTCATTCGGGTCACGAAAAGTGTCGATCACGAAAAATTTAATATCTTCTAAACGGCATAACATGCACGCTTTTAAAATATTCTTGTCGACACAGGAAGGAACAAAGCTCGTAAAATGCTTCAGCCTGTTACGGAAGATGAAGATGGGGGTGAGAGTCACGTTTTACTTCAAACTAAATTATTACACCTAAGCTATTCGAAGTGTATTTAATAATTTAAATGGCTGAAAATTGTAACAGGCTTTTTGATTATAATATAGATAACAAGTAATGATGACATATAAATGAGAGTAAAAAATAATCAAATTTGAAGTAGTGAGAGGGTATCTAAGCGTTAACATGTTTCTTTTTTTTTTTTTTTCTTGCCTCCAATATAGTCTTCTGTACTTGGCTTATTATTTATTTCATCCTGTATATATATTTCTTCCATTTACCATTTTTTTGTACAAATCAATTTTATAGAATACTTGACATTAAGCTTTATTTAAATTTATACGCCCCTCGCTTCCTCCCTTTAGTCTTACTGTGTATTATTTTAATTTACCGCTATATTAAATATATATTTGCAGGAATTTCATCGATTGTGAAAAATTTTTAACTCCAGTTTTCGACGGAAATACACGTTTCGTGGTCCCCAGAGACCAAAAAACTTAGTCAAGCAACAATTCAAATAAATCAAGTAAAATTTTCCGTGTCCGTATGTGCGTTTTTATTCTTGTTATTTTTCACGAATCTTCAAAAAACACGGATATGTTATCCGTGTATAGGATTTTTACACTAAAATCACCTCCCTATACCTTTTCTCTCCTATCCATGGGACTGCCTTTAGACATTTCTTAGTAGAGAGAAATGGCTGAGTTCAGCCTCACGCTTTTCCATATAAAACTTTTATATGAACTAGAAATCAATATTGTGTGACTTTTTTTTTTTTTACAAATATCATTAAAACTACTACTTCTACGAAGATAAACATCATAATCTACTTTATAGTACATTCACCTAGCTTCACTTTATGTGCTGGCAAACATCTGTACAGCTAATAGTTCCTGATATATATTATTGCCCGAAATAAATTCATGATGAGAAGATTTTGACCATGGATAATATGTATAATGGAGAAGGTGCGATCAATGTAGAAAACAAATAAGTAAAAATTTAATTTAGTAGTGCCAACGTTTCGGCCAAAATTTCTTGCCTTTATCAGGACTGAGAACAGAAAAAAAGATAACAACCAATGAATAAAAGGATATAAAAAAAAAAAAAGCTGACATGATGGATACAAAAATAGTGTAGACATACATGAATAGACTAAGTATTTCAAGAAAATAGAGCATGTATGAGAAGAAGAATATAAAATTAAGCAGCAGAAATGAACAAATAATACATTATTTGTCACCATTTTTGCTGGCAGCGTGATCTGACCGGCAAACTCCCATTTCTTTATTGGAAAGTCAACTTAGATTCAAAAAAGTTCGTTTTCATCAAATGATGTAGATTTTTATGTACGGGCTCTTGGAATAATATTATTAAGAGCATGTTGTAAATTTTAGGGTTTTATTTTCACACATTATACTTAAGCTTTTTTTTTTTTTAACTGTTTTGCTAAAGAATAAAATATCATTTAACGTTCTATCCAAAAAACTGCTGTGAATATAGTTTGTCAATTTACCAACGAAAAGGCACCTCTGGAATATCGCCGCAAATTTTCTTATTTTAACAATTATAATTCTATTACAATATATAATAACTATATTTATGTGATTTTAATTTCTTTATTTTATTTTATTTAATGTGCACCCTCAATTTTCTTTTCATTAATGTTTGTTGCTGTCGTTGTTTAGATTTTAGGGTGAAAACTACTGGCGTTTATCATAGCCTATATCATACCTAATAATTATTTAACTATACATCACACCACTTTTACAACAGAATAATTTATGATACTAATTTTACTAATTAATTAATGAATGTTATAGCGGGTAGGGGGATTCAAAAGGAACCTTTGCTAGCCCAACCGTGAATAGTACTGAAAATAAAAGAAATAAACTGCCGAAATTTGTTATTATTGTATTTTAAATAATACAACTGTAACATAATAAGCTGTGAAACAAAATATACAAACATATAAACTAGAAACAATAAAAAAAAAAAAAAGGAACCTAATCCAACTAAAAACTTTTACAAAAATTAAATTAAGGTTGAATAAAAGTGAAAAAAAAAATGTCTTTATTATACGGTGGGTGATGGGTAGGTTTTGTCCTTATGCAAGTAGATTCAGAATCTACGATATCAAATACACCAATTGATAGCAAATATAAATATATTAGATAAATATTAATATAAATACTAAACAATGACACTATTCTCAACATACAAGTGAGATTTATATCTGAGTAAACAATCCGATAGATTTAATGGTGTTAATTTTCTCCTCACTGTAGCCCAAGGCCCAAGAGAATCGTCGAGGAACACTGCATGCAACTTTCCAAGATTCCTCTGTACTGAGAACACTCCTCAAAAATGTGAGGCACAAACACAATCACTTTACAGGGTTGACACTGAGGTAGATCTTTTCTTATTATGAGATGTTCATGGGTCAACCTGCAGTGTCCAATTCCATGGTACGCTATGATCACCTTCTCTTTTATACGTTGTGATTATAATGGAAACCTTTTCGTTTCCAGAAAAACCTGCATCACTAGAGACCCAGAAAAATGTTATCTTTCTAGCAGAACTATCAATCTGAATATTGTAATGAATCTTGAACAAGAGGGTTATTAGAGAAGATTTGGGATATAGCTTTGAGGGGACTTCAGGACTCAAGGAGAGCAAACTATTGTCGATTAATTTTTGTTATATCATATTTGTTTGCGTTAATATACAATGTACATACTTGTTTTTATCTGGTCAGTTTATCTTTATTAGTTTATTAGTAGTTCAATATCTTCAGAAACATAACTATAACCTTCTGATGTCAGCAACATAACTTTACATGCCAACTGTTCAGGTGCACATACAAAACAAACGACAATCGTTGGCAACTTCATCAATTTTCTTTTCATTAATGTTTGTTGCTGTCGTTGTTTAGATTTTAGGGCGAAAAACTACTGGCGTTTATCATAGCCTATATCATACCTAATAATTATTTAGCTATACATCACACCACTTTCCCGTCCTTAAAGTCAATATTTACAACAATTCAT
>NW_027113495.1:301559-305680 GCF_000696795.3 Halyomorpha halys
TCTTGAACAAGAGGGTTATTAGAGAAGATTTGGGATAAAGCTTTGAGGGGAATCCAGGAATCAAGGAGGGCAAACTATTGTCGATTAATTTTTGTTATATCATATTTGTTTGCGTTAACATACAATGTACATACTTGTTTTTATCTGGTCAGTTTATCTTTATTAGTTTATTAGTAGTTCAATATTTTCAGAAACATAACAATAACCTTCTGATGTCAGCAACATAACTTTACATGCCAACTGTTCAGGTGCACATACAAAACAAACGACAATCGTTGGCAACTTCAATGATAACACATACATACATGAATGGCATGGTCATAGTACTCACACAAGGTAACACACTCACAGTGTTTAAGCGGAGCTGGATAAAGGACATACTTGTTTAACAATTAATATTGATATTTAACAAATTTAAATGGAATATCCAGTTTTAATAAATATATTCTAAAATTTATATCAGAACCAGGAACGAAAAGCTTTTAATCCCCTTATCCTAAAACATATTGAGAATGAGGGAGATGGAGTGAGAGAATGAGATAAAGTATAAACCTGGAAGGATACTTACCAGATACCGATATCTGTTAAGTCGGTAGCTGTTAAGAGCAGTTAACAGTTTACGACCGGATCGCTGTGATACAGAAAGTCGTAATAGTTATCTGCAGTTTTTAAAGGCTCAGGAGCAGTAAAAGTTATACGGCCTTCTATATATCATAGTTTTACAGTTCCTCTTTCTTATTGTATCTGTCAGCTCTATACTATTCACAGATTTATATCTACACTTTTATTATCTTTGAGTCATATCAACGCTCTTTAACATATATTTTTCATACGTCTTTCGTCGCTTCGTAAAAATGTTTTAAACTTTATTGACCCACTCGTCTACTAGATAGTTTTAAATCAAATAATAACTAATTAACTTGAATAAATTTAAAAAAAAAACATTTTAGAAACATAGTTCAGTAGTGTAGTTCTATGTATTTAAGTCAAAGAAATTAAATTTATCCGCTACGACCCACGTATAACTCCTCCTTTCATTATTTTGAAAGTACTGTTTTTAGAACAAGGAGATGATTTTTTAAGATCAGGGTCAACTGTCAGATTTTCCCCAATGAAGGTTACCCACTTTATGAGGTTGGGTGGACACCAGGAGGGCTCCAGAACCCACAGGGTAGACTCACTTACACTCTACAGTGTAACATAAAATAGTTTTCCGCCCTACCTGATTCGAACTCGAGTACTTTGAATTTGAACCACTATGACTTACAACAGTGACACTGCGCTCCCATTAAAGTCAATATTATTTAAGATATGTAAAGAGAACTCTCTTCTCTTCTACGAGCACTGATCAACATATCCTCGAATAATCAACTTTATTGTTTCAATAATAATAATAATTATTGGATTAAAAAAATTCATTGGTTGCATGAGTTGCTAGTCAAAGATTACCAGGAAATACTTGATGACACGCAAAAGCCCCCTGATGGTTTCTCTGATGGCATCACTTATATGCTTCCAAAGAAGAATGAATTAAACCTACGTTAAGACTTCCGGCCAATAACGTGTTTAAATGGTTTATATAAAATTTTCACTTCTATCCTGTCGACCAAGATATATCAACACCTTGAAAATGAGAATATGATTCCTATAGAACAGCTACGGTGCAAAAAGTTGGTTCGGGGTTGTAAGGAGCTCTTAGTTATAGATTCGTTCAATGCTGCACAAGTCTTGAAAAAACAGGGAAGTCTTTCTATGGCTTGGATTGATTATAAAGAGGCCTTTTACTCTGTTCCACACAGCTGGCTACTAAAATTTGTTGATATATACATGATTCATACTAATATAAGCAGAATCCTTTCAAACCTGATGGCAGAATGGAAAACTACGGTGAAAGTCGGAGCTACCTGCACGGCCAATCAAATCAAAATACTGAGAGGAATATACCAAGGGGATTGTCTAAGCCCAATTTGGTTCTGCATGGCGCTATTTTCATTAAGCAGGATTCTTCGAAAGAATAAGGAGGGATATAAGGTTGTCATCGACGACGAGAGGTCCACAGTCAGCCACAGCTGTGCATGGATGACCTCAAACTATACGCGAAAAATAAAGAACTACAAAATATAGTATCGTAGATGAAACAGCTTCAATCTTTTATACAAGACATAGGAATGTCATTTAGCATTGATAAATGTGCAGTGTTCATGGGGAAAGGGATTAGTAAGCAGAACATTCTGGTTCATGAAGAAGAGCTCATAAAAAAACTTGAAGTTAATAAATTATATAAATATTTGGGCATACAACAGCATCTTAAAATATCTCGAAAATATATGTAATAAGCATTTCTAAAAATGCTCAAATTTAGGTTACGAAAAGTGCTCAAAACCCAACTAACTGGGAAGCAAAAAATCAAGGCCATCAACACGTGGGCTATACCAGCTCTTAGTTATAACTTCGGCATAGTACAATAGTCAAATACAAGCCTACAGGAGATGGATCGCCTTGTACGAACAACTCTCACACAAGAACGGACCCACCACCCAATATATTCTACAGCTCGTCTGTATTTACCTAGAAAAGAAGGAGAACGTGGATTGCTAAATATTGAAGAAGCTTGCCGCGAACAGGAAGAGACCCTACGCCAATACTTTCTCTCAAAAACAACAGGGGTTTGTCTCGCCATCACAAAGATGGACTCTGGTTTAACTGCACTTAATCTGAGCAAAGGTGTTGAATCAGCAATCGTGTCACAAAATGAACGACTGGTAGAATGGAAAAGCAAGTCTCTGCATGGGAGATTCTATAGCCAACTGAACGAAGCCTTCATAGACAAAGAGAGATCAGTTGAATGGTTAAAAGCTGGAAGGCTATTCTCCGAGACAGGGGGATTTGTGGTTGCTATTCAAGATCAAGTGATTGCCACGAGATCATATAGGAAGCGTGTGTTTAAAGACGCAACAACACCAGATAAGTGTCGATTATGCTCAGTAACGCTCGAATCAATCCAACATATCACTGGTGGATGTGGAGTGCTGGCTGGTAATGAATATCTGCAGAGGTACAACCATGTGGCCAAAATATTGCATCAGGCTCTGGCTGTGAAGTACAGCCTAATTGAAGATAAGAGCCCTTATTACAAGTACCACCCAAATAAACTCCTCCAAAAAGGTTCTCTCAGGCTATATAGGGATAAATCAATTATTACAGACCACACAGCACGCCATAATAAGCCAAACATCCTCCTTATAGACCTAAGAAAAAAGAAAGCGGAACTTATTGATGTTGGGATCCCCAACGATAATAATATAAGGTCCACTGTGGGAGAAAAACTGAGCAAATAGCAGGGATTGGCGATAGAATTGAAAGAAATATATAAATTGGAAGGTGTTACCACTATTCCATTCATAATATCTACGAATGGTCTCATACCAAAATCAATGTTATGGGGGTTCCTATGGACGTGCTAAGAGAGGCTCAACAGGCTCTTAGACACTGCACGTATAGTGCGAAAATTATTAAATATATGAAAAAAAAAAACAGAATATTAAGGTGGGACTTCTAGGTCCCCCACCTCAGATATTCAACCCGCAATGGCGAGAAAACCCGGATAGTAATAATAATAGCATTCTGATTAAAGTTAGTCAATTTGCCAATGGACAACCTCATTTGAAAAATCATTATGATTTCCACTTTAGATATTCAATCCGCAATAGCGAGGAGATCTAATTAAGTCTAAAATCTTACTGAAACAAAATGTTTAATTGACTATTTCATATATGATTGGCATAAAAGGAAATGTTTTACCGATGTCAAAGTAGTAAGAGATGCTGAAATACATAAACCAGGTCCTATAAAAGGTTATGGAGGATTTCGGTAAAAAGCTGAGTGAGGACCATCATGAATCTTCTAGAACATTTTGGTGAAAAATTGTAATGTTGAAAGGAAAGCTAATCAAACCCATCAGAACTGAAAAGGAAAACAATGAAACTGTGATGAAGATATAAAAAACGCCCTCAGGAGATGAAAGCAACATTTTCAGGAACAATTTGCCTAAAAACTAGTAATAAACCATTGTCAAGAACAAAAGTCCACAAGAAATCCTAGAGGTAATGGATGAAGTAAGG
>NW_027113495.1:305730-314850 GCF_000696795.3 Halyomorpha halys
GTCTATAAACTGCACATCTTTATCTTAGAAAGGAAACTTCGGAGGATTGCAGAAGAACAGCTGTAGTGTACAAAGGCTGATTTTGTTCCAGGTTGACAGACGCAGGATCATATTTTTCGATTAAGTATCAAGAAAAGAAATCTGAAATGCACTTATGGTGCATTCCCAGCCTTCCTGGAGAATTGGTAGCGGCAATAATGTCCGCCTTTCTAGGAGCAAAGGCTGGGGTAAGAATAAATGGATTGAAATCAGAACCTTTTCCTACGATAGAGGAGTTAGACAGGGAGATTCCTAGAGAGAAATCCTAAAGCATCCTTCGACCTCTGAACTATTTTTATAGCGTTCTGTAGCTGTGCTGCAGTTTAGCCCAAATTTACATGTGATATGCATAAGGTTCTGGGATGAGAGGCCTTTCAACAACTACCCCTGATGATGATTTTGACAACATTATCATTTTGTTGAAGATATTTTAATTATTTCCTTATAGAGTTGTCAAAAAAGTTGTATACAACAACATTTTATAAATAATTCGTTAAAAAACTTTAAACTCTCCTTTTTTTCTTCACTCTAAAGCCGACCATTGGTAAGATAATAAATAAATCTTAAATTTTGAATTAGTACACCAAAAAGCATATAGAACAGTTGAGGAAAAAAAACTGATTTTTCATCTTTTGCAAAACTAGGCTTACCTAAATGGAATAAAATTGGAACCTTTTCCAATGAGATAGGAGTTAGACAGGGAGATTATTTCATTGTAAATGGATAAAATCTGCCAGGGCCAAACTGCCTAGACCACAAATGGAAAGGATTCGTCCAACTGAACGTTAACGGCGAGGCATTTAAGGACAATATCTACCTTGAGATCGTAATTAGTAACTCATTGAAAATCGATGATCAGATCTCGAATAGAATATCCAAAGCGAATCAGGTCTATTGCCGAATTACTAACAGTATCATCCGTTATCGCGATGAAGATAAGAAGACCTAGATGCATGTGTATAAGTCCGTCAACCTGCCTAAGAAGCTGGATCATATTGGACAGACAGACTAGTCGCATACCAGCAGCAGAAATGAAGTTCATACGTAGATCTATTTGGAAATCCAGGAGTATCCAGGACAAGAGTATAAGAGAGCAGCTAGGCTTAGCCTAACTTAAAACTACTCTAGATAGACGGTAGCTCAAGTGGTCTCCTGCATTTGAGAAAACATGGATCCTATAAATATACTTGGGGCTCAATCCAAAGGGACTAGACCACGTAGAAGTCCTAGAGTATTATATTAGAGTAACATATTTGGAATATGTATAGAGGATCGGAGGTAAAAAAGGCGAATTCCTCTTTTAGAAATTATGCGGTTAAGCAAGGAGTAAAGAGTAGCTCTTCGACTTAGTAATGGATTAAAAGGAAGATATTGAAGAAAATTTACCATCTAGTCAGCCTCGGAGTTTACGACGAAAGTCGTCACAAAATCCGCATGTTTGGTACCTATGGAGGTTGTTTGCTTATAACTAGAAAACTAAGCATATTTCACAGATGATCATTCAATGCAAAGTTAAACTAAACAAAATTTCTATTGCAATGTTAATATTGCATGTAATTTTTGGCTAATCTGCGGCTCAGCTAGAGTACCGTTTAAAAATAATTTAGACGTCGAAGTTTCCAAAAGATGAAAAATCAGTTGTTTTTTTCCTCAACTGTTCTATTTGCTTTTTGGAGTACTAATTCCAATTTTTTATATTTACCATCTTACCAAATCGTCGGATTTAGAGTGAAGAAAAAAAGAAGGAAAGTTTAAACTTTTTAACGAATTAAGTATAAAAAGCTGAATTCAACTCTATTAGGAATTAATTAAAATATCTTCAACATAATGATAATGTTGACAAAATCATCATCGGGGGTAGTTGTTTCCTGAAAGACCCCTCATCCCAGAATGTATGTACTGTATACATAAGGTTCCACCCGTATATTACATGTAAATTTTGGCTAATCTGCAGCACAGCTACAGAACACTATAAAATAGTTCAGACGTCGAAGGATGCTTTAGGATTTCTCTCTAGGAATCTCCCTGTCCAACTTCTATCTCGTAGGGAAAAATTCTGATTTCAATCCATTTATTCTTACCCCAGCCTTTCCTCCTTGAAAGGCGGACTTTATTAAGGCCGCTACCAATTCTCCATGAAGGCCCTGGCCAATTCTACATGTGCATTTCAGATTTCTTTTCTTGACACTTAAAAAGATTTATTTTTTCTCAACGATTCTATATGATTTTTTAGGGTATTAAATTTGAATTTAAGACTTACAATCTCACAAATAGTCGGGTTTAGAGAGAAAAAAAAGGAAAGTTTGAACTTGTTTGATATATGAAATTAAAGCTCGTAAAATTTCCAACAAAATGCATTTATTTTATTTAATTTTTGACCAACCTTAAAGGCTTATAGAACGCTCTTAATTAAGGTAATTTTTCGATTTTATATAAAAAACATTGTGTCCAAGAAATACCTTTTTTGTTATTGTTGTCATAAAGGAAATAATAAAATTTGAATTACTTATTATAACCATATTACTTAAATTTGGATTGAGTAATTCTTTCTTTAAGTAGTTCCTAAAAACATTCTTTGTGAAACTCTGAACGTCTCTTAGTCGTTATTCGAGCGTCGTCGCAGAATAGCCGAAAATTACATGTAATTTTAAATTAAATGTAAGCAAATCACGCGTAATACGATGCATTTTGCAGAAAGAAAATTTTATCTTCTTTAATTTTGATTAGAATGTTTATATTCGAAAAGAGCTTGGTCTACTTAAAAGAAAAAAGTTCTAAAATTATGCAATTTTTTTACTTCTTTTGTGAATCCGGAGGCTGGCGTTTTTTTTTTTCTTTTGTAATTTGAAAGTGTAACTCGTCTCATTCAAGAGGAATTAGTTATAAAAAGTTGTATGAAACTTTTTTTACAAGAAACGGAAAGTGTGCTCGAAAGGGTTCTTTTAAGATATAATTGAAATATTTTCAATGTAATGATAATGCTACCAAATCATCATCGGGATACTTGTTCCCTGAAAGGCCTCTCATCCCAGAACCTTGCTACAGCTCTGGTATATAAGGCGCCCTTAAAGTAGATGGTAGTTTCGTAGGACATTGGAGAACGGAGCGGACAAGGAACGTAATCTCCTGCCATTTCCTGCCATTGCCGCTCCAAGCTAGCTCCATTAGGTCTCCTCCAGGCAGGGGATCCATTCTCGTCCCCGATTTACGTTAGCTTGTCCTCGGAGCCGGTAATAGTCCTCTTTCGAGAAATGGTCTCTTTCCTCGAGTCAGCAACGCCCTACATTTTCACAGAATATAATTTTTTTTTTTGTGATTCAATATCTACTAAAAAAAAAGATACATCAGACGAATGAGAGCTCTTCATACTGTAATAAGCAAAGTGGAGCACAGAGTGGTTCTTTTAATTTTTGTTTACTATAAGTAAGTATTGCGATCGCTCTATAAACTGTTTTAGGTCCCCAGAGTCCAAATAACCAAGTTTCAAAAAGCAGTTTTGTGTTATTTATGTTGTTATTCTGGATAAAAAACGAAAAGTCGTACGAAACTTAACACAACATTTCCATTTCAGATAATCGATTTTATACATTTTTAGGATTTTCTCAAAAACGGTTACAACAATTTTAATTAAAATCGGTAAATCAATGCACAATTAAATGAGCTTTTATACCAGATAGGATATCCTATCCTCATTATAACAGTTTAAAAGGGCTTAAATGACGAATTATTTATTTATTTTTAAAATAATACTTTTTATTTATTGATAGATATTACAATCTGCCACACAATTGTGGGCAATAGGCAATAGTTATGAATGATCTCATACATACTAAAATAAAAAAAAAAAACATAAATAAAAAATCTCTTAAAAACACAAACAAAATAATAAACAAAATGACCATAATCAAACTATCTGTTTGAAAAATAAATAAATAAAATAACATAATGATACAATAATATAGTCTCCAGTCACATTTACACTCTAATATAGAATATTTACGCAATCGACCTGAGGATCCCTGAGCCCACTCTATCCCCAACGTGTGAGGGTTAGAGCAGAGCTCAAAAGATCCCAGCGCATCCCTCTCGCTGCATCACTGAACGAATTATTAAAATAGATTCCTGTAAAGTACGTTTAATTTAGCTAATTTGAAAAAAAAAATATCCAGTTCTCATTGTTAGCAATAATAATTAATGAATACAAAAGAATTTCAGACATAATACGAGGAGAAAATGTAAAAATCCGAGGTCGAACGACCTCTTCCGATCATATTCACGAATCCCTATACTTTGTATTCTGTTTTGTGGCATTATTGGCAAGATCTTATTATACTAGTAATTTCCACAACGAGAAACCCTAAAATACGCACGAAACACGCCATTTTTTTTTTAATAATTAGTTATAAATTAATATTTCTGCTTTCCTTTCTCACTATCAAAAATAGAGTAGATTTGCATTCATGCAAGAAGTAAAAACAAATGTCGCCAACAAAATAGCAGTTTTAGGATTTAGACATTAAGGAACAAATCTGTTTTGATGCTAAACTTGAGTTCGGAGATAGTCGATCGTATCCTTCGTGTGATTTTGATGATATTTTGAATGATTGCGTGGGATAGTGTTAGATGGCTCCAAATAAATAGTTTTAAAATTGCATCAACAACTTTCATTTATCTATGTAGTATTATCCCCCTTTCACACCTATATTTCGTAAACAGTTGGTCGATTTTACCCAAATTTAGATTAATATTGTGGATCAGAGAGGAAATAAGTGTAATAAATTTTATCAAAAACCATTTATTACATTCGCATATATATGTATTCCTGGAAACACCTATATTCTAAAATCTGCATGATTGATTACCTCAAATTTTGATAAAATAGGGGATGAGTGTAAGCATAGTATAGGATAAATCTTATTAATTTCATCCAAAATTATCTTGTACGAAAAAGTAATTTCTTGGATACGCCAGTTATTTTCCGTAGATTTTATTCTCAAAGGTCTGATCATCAACCTTGTACTATAGATAATTATACGCTTAAAATAAATTTGCTTAAAAACGATAATATACAGAAAATATAATTTTTGAAAAATTAAATTATGGCTCATGGAAAAAAATCAATTTCAGAAATCATTAAAAAATCGTATTGACCTTCTTGTCCTTTTTTCACCTATTTTATTGTGAAACATCAGACAGGGTCTCATAAATTCTATAAATTGAGTTACATCATACATAATCTATTTTTTTTAAATATACTAGAATGAATGGTGGCGCGGTGCCACTGTGGTAAGGCACGATACTACTAACTCCAAGGACCCGGGTTTGAATCCGGCTGGGTAGAAAATTGTTTCCTCAATGTACCTGTAAGTCAACCCTGTGGGTTCGTGTGCCCTCCAAGGGTCCACCCAGTCTCATAAATTGGGTACCCTTAATTGGGTAAAAATCTGGCGATCTAGCGTGATTTTGACCAAATCACCTCCTTGCACAACAGTTGGTTTAGTAACAGTACTTCTTTACAATAGGTTGTAGCGGTACAGATTTTAATTCAATACTACAATGAATATTGAAAAACGAGCAAAATATTCAATGCTTTTTATATACAGTAAAAATATTATATATTTTTTTCACTAGATAGGATTGAACTAGATTATGAATGAAACTTTCCCATATAAATAAAATTGAAATGTCATTAAAATAAATATAAAATACAAAAATTCGCCGGAATCTGATTTCTAACAAACTTTTTTACGCGTGGTTTTATCTGGTTGATTAAAAAAAAACATTACTGAACTATATATACATATATAAGGGGGCTGCGGTAGCAGCGTGGCAACGCACCAGTCTAATAACCCAAAGGTTGTCAGATCGAGACCCTGTCCCACCGGTTTTTTTCTTAGCATAAAATAATACAAAACTTACCCACAACCTCACAACCTCCCCTAGGGCATGTGTGAGGCCCGTTACCCAATGGGTGGCACTCACTAAAAAATAGGCATGGGAGTAACGAACCCACCTTACGAAAAAACCACGTCAAGAAACGCGCAATGTATTAGGAAATACATCGCGGGCGGACTTAGAAGACTATGGTCTTTCGCCCATACAATAATAATGCCTATGAAAAGATTAAGACATTGTTTCAATTAAACAAATAACGTTGTAGATCCTTTAGATTGGAAAACGATTCAATAAAATAATATAAAACGTAAAAAATGAATAGCTCCAATGTCGTTTCCAAATCATAAAATTGAATTAAATCAATTTTGAAAGTACTTCTGTATAAAAAAAAAAATGGGCGTTGATGCCGAACAAAAACAAAGGTTAAAAGAAAGTTAAATTGACTAGCATCCTAATCGTTTAGTCTGATCTCCAACTTCATCATAATTGTTACCAAGGAAGCCCTGAACGAGCGAAAGGTCTTATATTTATTCATTTGGAGAAACTTTTGATAGGCTTTGAGGAATTTTGTGGGCAAGGAATAATAATGACTTCATGCAGTATTAGAAAAAAAAGTTATATTTATTATAATTGATTTCGAATAAGGTGTACTAATTTCTCATGAATAATTTTTTCCTCTTTGAAAATCTCTGTCCTTATCATATAGTTTCGAGTGCAAATTCCTAGTTGAATTGAGCACAATAAGATTATTAATGGCTTCAGACTCGGCTGTGATTGCTACAGACAGTTGCTATTACAAATTAATGATTGGAGAGAGAACCTCCTCCTAGGGACAAATATTAACTATCCATCATGGCCCTCTGTCATCGAGGAAGGGTTGGCAAAAGAACTGGTCCAACTGAGAGATTACAGAACGGTTTGCATACCTCTTCGGTATCGATCAAGTTAGCCGTTCTAGTTAGTCTTGATGTAAAACTAAAATCCATAAAGTTTTATATTTTATGCTGCAAATTATATTAATTAATTTTACCATAATAATCTTATAATCATTTATAATACCAGCAAAGTTTGGAAAAAGGAAAATTATGAAGTGATAATATAGAGTCAGTTTATAACATACTTTGTGTTTGAACATGCTATAAAAGGGGAAATCAATCGGCAAATGGAAAAGCAAAAGGCGATGAAAGAGTCCAGTTGGCGATGGAAGAGTTTCAATGTTTGAAAACTAAACTATGACATTAGATACAAAAAGTCATTCCTTCTTCTAGTGCCAGCTTCCATGGCACTAAAAGAAGAGGGAGTAGTCATCATACACGTCCCTCTTTACTAGAGGGACGTGTATTATTTCCGAGGAGTTGGAAGACTATCGTCTTGGCGAATATATAAGGATAAAGTAATCTAAGAAAAAATCTGATCAACAAAAGAAACCAACAAATAATAAATGCAATAAGTAAATATGTGGTAAGTTTCAATTACACTTGAAAATCTTGGGAAGGAACCACCCATTGGTGATACTTCAAGCATTAATTTAAACTAGAAGGTCCTTTTCAGACTCCTCGGAGGATTATGAGGGATTGTTAAAGATGTGAGATTAAGAGTTAATGAGTTAAGATGGGTAAGGAGTTCCGAGTGAAAAGACGCATATCTCTTTTGTGCCAAATCTGCAACGAATGGGATGTTAAGGTCTGTGTGGATAGGCTTATTTGTAACATAATAAGAAGCATCAAGGATTTAACGTAGGATTTTGGATTATAAGGATTGGATGCGGGAGGAATACGATGGTTTGGTAGAGCCCCCGAGCTCAACTCCATATGTCCAAATTGGTCTGATTATCGTAGTGTATAGTATTTTTTTGTAGTGAATAGGAAGATTAGAACGTTAATCAAGTAGGTGTTGTAGCAATCGAAATCTACGAGCATTTTCTTGTCGTTTGTTTGTTTGTTTGTTTGGTTGTTTATTAGTAGTTAGAAAGAATACTGTAGAACAGGAGGGTAGAGGTTTACGACGGAGAGTAAAGGTGATTTGGTGGGATTTGTCAGGATTTATTTTGATTCTCCAGTTTTGAAACCATTCTTCAATGGATGATATGTGTGTCTATAGTGTTTGTGATGCATTAGTAGGGTCGTTGTTTACTGACAGTATACATGTGTCATCAGCGTGATAATGAAGACAAAATAGAATGCTCAGGACTCTTGTTTCTCAAATTCGGAACGGGAGAACTTAAAGAAGACTTGGGTAAATGAGGGCCGCCACTCTACAAATGGATAAAATTATTGGAGGAGAATACTCAAGTGTAGTATAAGGTATGAAGATATGGAGATGTCTAAACACTGCTTTAAAAGAATACACATAAAAAACTCCGATTTTTGTAACATGGACAGGTAAACTTCACAGTCTTTTAATCATTTTGACTGTACCTTGTACGAACAAAAAAGTTCTAATTTAATAAAAACGTGCAAAACTTACACAGATACATGGCCACTTCCGCATTATAAAATCTTTAAAAAACACAAACAAGTGATAGGACACATCATCTCTAATATCGACCACCAAGGAAATCAAACTAACTTAAATGTAATTCATCAGACGTAGAATGTTCATTGGTGAAGTGTAATAAATCAAAGGCCCATACACTTTAAAATGAATATATACAATTAGCTTCATTACAAAACTATATAATAGTATGTTTAACTTAATTTATTATTAAAATAAATAATTTAATTTCTATCCATTTTAGTCTCAACACATTTTATTTTTCTTAAAAGTCCGACGTTTCGACCATTCCGGCCATCCTCAGGGACAATCTTAATACAATTTTGGACTTATATGATTTAAAAACTCAACTTCATGCAGGGCTATTCTGCCCAGGTCAAAACAACAATTTCTCTAATTGGTCAATTTTCACATTAACACCAAAATTAAAATTAATTTATCACAGTCACTATTTATTAAAACTTTATCACAAGGATTGGCCGAAACGTCGGACTTTTAAGAAAAATAAAATGTGTTGAGACTAAAATGGATAAAATTAAATTATTTATTTTAACAAACTTAACCAGTCTCAAGAAAGTGTTTAAGATTATAAATTTAATTTATTATTAGATTTATTTTTTATTAATATACTTGTTTGAGAGTGGTTTAGTTTCTTTTTAAAACAATTTTGATCCTTTTTCTCTCAACTTTATT
>NW_027113495.1:315670-322045 GCF_000696795.3 Halyomorpha halys
ATGGCCACTTCCGCATTATAAAATCTTTAAAAAACACAAACAAGTGATAGGACACATCATCTCTAATATCGACCACCAAGGAAATCAAACTAACTCAAATGTAAATCATCAGGCGTAGAGCGTTCATTGGTGAAGTGTAATAAATCAAAGGTCCATACACATTAAAATGAATTTATATAATTAGCTTCATTATAAAACTATATAATAGTATGTTTAACTTAATTTATAATTAAAATAAATAATTTAATTTCTATCCATTTTAGTCTCAACACATTTTATTTTTCTTAAAAGTCCGACGTTTCGGCCAATCCAGTCATTCCAGGGACAATCTTAATACTATTTTGGAACTAAATGATTTAAAAACTCAACTTCATGTAGGCTATTCTACCCAGGTCAAAACATCGATTTCTAATTAGTCATTATTCACATTAAAACCAAAATTAAAATTAATTTATCACAGTCACTATTTATTAAAAATTTATCACAAGGATTTGCCGAAACGTCGGAATTTTAAGAAAAATAAAATGAGACTAAAATGGATAAAATTAAATTATTTATTTTAACAAAATTAACCAGTCTCGAGAAAGTGTTTCAGATTATAAATTTAATTTATTATGTTTTGTTCTAGTAAAATAGTTAATGCCTGTAAATGTACTGGATTTATTTATTTGTTTCCTTATCTGTTAATATTCTTAATTTATTAGTTGATTTTCTAATTAAATCATTTTAGTTATTGTATTTTATATTTTATTTATGGTTTTTTTTTGTTCTCTTATCTCTTTAATATACTTGGTATAATACTAAAACACATTACAATGTAAACTTTACTTTACATTCATATAGTATGTGGTTTGCATGAAGTATATTCTTTTTTTTTTTTAATTAAACTCCTCCTGCATTGGGTTACTATACAAAAATCTCCATAACTCTTTTTCTCTTATATCCCTCTGTTCTCTCAGGCCCGTTATCAGAACTCGCACTTTACATTTTTAATGAATATAACAAGCACTAATAACATTATATAAACATCAAAACAACCAACCAATGACCTCATGATGGACGATAATAGATTCACTCTGATCTTTGATAAAAACATTCTTACAAGATATAACTGAAAGAAAAACTACAACCATGGTAATAACTACTCATATATTACAGTATTCATGGTTGCAAAACTATTAATGTGATACAGAAGTTTATATTCTTAAGTTATCCAATGATGTAGTAGAGAATATATCGCTCCAGAACCTCTTTCCACTAGACCCCTACGGTTGCTTTACTTAAAGTGTTCAGCCTGATTAAGTACTTGTTGGTCCTGCAATCGATTACGACTGATTTACGATTAGTCTACAATCGAACTACGGAGGTTCACAGACCAGCGGACGTAGGATCGATCGTCGATCGTCTTAACTTAACTAGTAAATACAAAAAGGAAAGCGAGGCAGGATTTATTATTTTAGTGCTATGGAACCATTTTAGGATGTTATTTGGAGAGAACTAAAAATCGTATTCCCGATTGCTTGAGAACCAGTTATTTATGAATCGTTGACGATGGGCTTACTCAGAGGGGGGCAGGAGGAGACAACATGCCCCTCCCTCCAGAAGTGGAAAAAAATTATCAATTTAATAAAAACAAATTTTTTCGAGCAAATAATTGTATAACCTAATAAATAACTACTATAATTATGTATATTTGTCTTAAAAGTTTGGTTTCAGTCGCCTTTTTCGTGCTGCAATGTAACAACCTCATTGACTATGGCTCTCCCCCCTAGTTTTGATCCTGAATACGCCCTTGTCGTTTGCTTCCAATTTTTGATTCACCTGACAAAGATTCTACTTTCCTACACAATAAACTGATTAACTTACTAAGAAAGTCTACACATTAAAACCTGGGATGGATGTGTTTTGTTTTTCTACTTTCCCCTATTCTGGTAATGTCTAATTGGGGCAGAAGATGTTATCCTATTGAATTGGAAACATCGAGTTTTAATTCCGTGTAGTTGTCATTAAATTAAAGTTATCCCGCTCATGCCAGCACAGAACCAGCGCCCCTGAAGTTTCGAAAGTCTTAAGGTACTATGCACGTAAGTATCACCAGACTTTTGATAAAAAAAAACAAAAAACAATGCTTATACTCATGAAATTATTGACGGTGGTCCCCTTAGACTAACGAGCAATAAAGCTGAGTTTCGAAAAATTCGAGTTTTATAATAACTGTAAGTAGTTTTAAAAAAAGTATTTTTAGTATATACCTAAAAAAAAGTTTAAAAAGAAAGTTTTTTTAGTGACTCCAAAATTAGACATCTCTTGACGATTATAACCACTAATTTGAATAATGATGAAATTCCTTATAATAAAACTTAAAATTACTTAAAATTCGAATTATATGCTGTTCACAAAGATTTGGATCTTCAAATTTAAATATTTTGTGATAAAATCGTATATATAAAAGAATCGATACTCATAGATCACTGTATTTAAAAAACGACGATGGTTATGAGACGGAAATAATTAATAATGGTTCTTGTTATACTTCATAAGATAGTCTTAAGTAAATCTAAAATTAAAAGTTTTAAATATTAATTAGTGATTTGACTGTTATTAATGATCTGAGCAGAATAGCCTACAAAAAGTTTTTAAATAATAGGATGTGATGTATAAAATATATTTAAGATCGTCCTTGAGCCGGATTTATTTTATAATTTGCAGCCTAAAATATAAAACTTTATAGATTTTAGTTTCACATCAAGACTAACTAGAACTGCTAACTTGATCAATACCAAAGAGGAATGCAAACCGTTCTGTAATCTCTCAGTTGGACCAGTTCTTTTGCCTTAATTGGCCGAAACGTTGGACTGTTGATGATATAATAAGTGTTGAGAACTAACATGGATAACAATTGATTTATTTAAATGAACCAATACCAGCCTCAATACTGTATATAAACAATAAAGCAGGATTTTTACAGATTTGGATGTTTAAAAACAAATTATTTATAGAATGTAAAAAAAAATTAGTTTATAGTATAATTCGAAAGTCATCCATCTTCCGGAACATAATAATAACTAATAAAAACTTTACTGTAATTCTCTCTCTATAAAAAAAAATCGAAAAGGGTGATTAAAAATATTAGTACAATAGCCGGCGTAAAAAATTTTTAATGAAAACCATGAATGACTAGTGAGTCTGCCAAGAATAGGTAGAAGGAATATGGTAGTACAAGAGCCGGAAAGAAAAAAAGCAGTTATCTCACCCCAATTTTTGATAACTTTAATGAAAATTATGTATAATTACTAGTCAAAATTGATGAGTCTGCCAAGTATAGGTAGAGAGAATAAAAAATGGCGCCTGTTTCAAAACCTTAAAAAGACATTATTTTTTCATTGGGAGCTCTATATTTTAAAAACTACCAACAACACTAGAAAGTCTAAGAGAACGTCATTTAAAGAAGAATAAATTTGCTAAAATATGACCCCTAATAGAATTATTTACTTTAAATAGTTTTCGAGATATACCTTTTTAAAAAGCAACATTTCATAAAAATTTTGTATGGGTTAGTGAATTTATTTTGAAAAGTTTGTATCTCAAAAACCATTTGACGTACAGATGTCTATTAGCACTAAAATTAATGCGTGTTTAATGAGCTATAAAGTAGCTTATGATGTTTATCTTCGTAGGAGTAATAGTTTACATGAAATTTGCTAAAGTAAATTGATTTATAGTTGTTCGGACAAATTTTCATTTATCAAATTTATATTAATCTGTGAATATCATAAAAACTACTATCCCTACGAAGATAAGTGTCATAAACTACTTTAGAGAAAGTTAAATTTCCTTTATTTTGAGTGCTGACAGACATCTGTACGTCCAATGGTTTCTGAAATGAAGTTTTTCATAAATCAAGCTAGTATAAAATGTTGGATATTTTGAAATAAATATCTCTGGATCCATAAGACGCACATAAGTGTGTCAGCACTCAAAGTAAAGGAAATTTAACTTACTATAAACTAGTATCTTCGTAGGGGTAGTAGTTTTTATGATATTCCCTGATTAATATAAATTTGGTAAATGAAAATTTGTCCAAACAACTATAAATCAATTCATTTTAGCAAATATCATGTAAACTATTACTCCTACGAATATAAACATCATAAGCTACTTTATAGATCATTAAACTAGCATTAATTTTAGTGCTAATAGACATCTGTACGTCAAATGGTTTTTGAGATACAAACTTTTCAAAATAAATTCACTAACCCATACAACATTTTTATGAAATGTTGCTTTTTAAAAAGGTATATCTCGAAAACTATTTAACGTAAATAATTCTATTAGGGGTCATATTTTAGCAAATTTATTCTTCTTTGAATGACGTTCTCTAAGACTTTCTAGTGTTGTTGGTAGTTTTTAAAATACAGAGCTCCCAATGAAAAAATAATGTCTTTTTAAGGTTTTGAAACAGGCGACATTTTTTATTCTCTCTACCTATACTTGGCAGACTCATCAATTTAGACTAGTAATTATACATAATTTTCATTAAAGTTATCAAAAATTGGGGTGAGATAACTGCTTTTTTTCTTCCCGGCTCTTGTACTAATAGAAAATGGCGGCTGTTTCAAAACTTAAAAAAAAAATTTTCATTCCGAGCTCTACATTTTTACGACTACTAACAACACTGGGAAACCAAAAAAACATCATTTAAAAAAGAGTAAATTTTCTAAAACATGAGTCCTAATTACGTTCAATACTTCCCGAGATAAATTTTTTTAAATTGCAGATGTAAATTAGCACTCAAATTAAAGCTAGTCAATGTACTATACAGCAGTTTATGACATTTATCTTCGTAGGAGTAGTAGATTTTATGATATTCTATTAGAGTAAATAAATTCACAAAAGATTTCTAGTTGTTCGGACCAAAATTGTGAATTATGAAAAAAATACATCTCAAAAAACCATTCAACACAGAGATGTCCATTAGCACTCAAATTAAAAATAGTTTAGTGTACTATAAATCAGTTTATAACAACGAACTTCGTAGGAGTAGTAGTTTTTATAATATTCGATTTTTACTAGTAATTATACATAGTTTTCATTAAAGTAATCAAAAATTGGGGTGAAATAATTTCCTGTTTTTCCACCCTGGTTCCTGTACGATATATTTAGAACAGTATCACCGTAATTCAGTATCATATATATCAAATTCATCATCATGTAAATATATCAAAATAATTACGCTTGAAAATACAAAACAACTAAAACAAATAAAAGAAACCAAGATCAACTTTTGTCAATTGATTTATTAGAGATGTAGAAACAAATATTTTTAATATAAAGGAGTGACATACCCATGAATAAATAATATAACTTTTCTCTCAAGATTACATTACCTTATTTTTAACCCAGTTTAAATAAAGAACGAAGATGATAATAGTTGTAATTTGTTATTTATGTGCTTCAATGAGTTGATTAGTTGAGTAAAACAACTTTTATGGTTATAGGACTGTCCCGAACAGTATAGAGCATGCGTAGTGCGGGATTTTGCTTCCCAAAACCTGTACTGCGCATGCTCCGTATAATCAGAAGTGCTCGTTGAAAGAGGCCTAATTTTGTCAAAAAAATTTGCTATATAGGGTTTAGAATATCGTTAACGTAATAGAAAACTCCCTTCATGATGTTTTTGTGATAACTTATCGTTGCTTAAACTGTGACACTTCATAAGTCCAAAAAAAAAAAATACAACTTAATAAATATAAAAATTAATGTATCTTTCTTGAAAGATCTCGAGAGGAATATCATAAAATAATTATATAGGTATCCCTTTGGACCATGATCGACACAAATGCCCCTAAAATGATGATACATTGACTTATTTTATTTAACTTAAACAGCATAGGAATTATATATTTCATTTTTTCCACCATACGTAATATAACAGCTTAAGCGGTATTATCCTTTTTTGTTTCCTATTATTTTAAAAAAACACCTGAAATATATGGTGACCGCAACCCTGACCATCTTCTTATATTAAAAAAAAAGTATGTTACCCACCGCGTGACACTGCTGATGTCTTTCTATGATCCTATCACCCTCCTCGACATGGCTAGACCAGAATATATTAAGTTGCTACAAGGAAGAACTGGAGGAAACGCCTCAAGAAATTAGACTTTAGGTGAAGGTAGCCGCCGCTACAGAACAACTCCATTAAGAAGTTTGCACACTTGGACTCCGGAGCTACTCTCAGTTCTTAGACCTGCCTCTAGGACCTTCTAACTCTTTCGCCTTCACCTCTGAGAAAGGATCCACTAAACATTTAGTGTTTAGTTTTCATGACTATTTTCATAACAGGAAGGCAAAGAATTCACTAAACATTCGAAA
>NW_027113495.1:322095-324148 GCF_000696795.3 Halyomorpha halys
AAGGTAAACATCATAATCTACTTTATAGCTCATTAAACTAGCTTTAATTTTAGTGCTAATAGACATCTGTACGTCAAATGGTTTTTGAGATATAAATTTTTCAAAATAAATTCACTAACTACTGATCTTTCTGTACGACCCATACAACATTGTTATGAAATCTTGCTTTTTAAAAAGCTATATCTCGAAAACTATTTAACGTAAATGATTCTATTAGGGCTCATATTTTAGCAAATTTACTCTTCTTTAAATGACGTTTTCTCAGGTTTTCTTGTTTTGTTCCTACTTTTAAAGGTATAGAGCTCCGAATGAAATATTAGTTTTTTTTATCGCTTTGAAACAGCCGCCATTTTTTATTCCCACTACCTATACTTGTAATACTCATTAATTTTGACTATTAATTATACATAGTTTTCATCAAAGTAATCAAAAATTGGGGTGAGATAACTGACTTTTTTCTCCTCTTAGGCTCTTGTACTAATAGAAAATGACGGCTGTTTCAAAAAGTTAAAAAAAAAATTTTCATTCCGAGCTCTACATTTTTACGACTACTAACACCCAGTGTTGTTAGTAAAAACCAAAAAGAACATCATTTAAAAAAGAGTAAATTTTCTAAAACATGAGTCCTAATTACGTTAAATATTTCCCGAGATAAAGTTTTTTAAATTGCAGATGTAAATTAGCACTCAAATTAAAGCTAGTTAATGTACTATACAGCAGTTTATGACATTTATCTTCGGAGGAATAGTAGTTTTTATGATATTCTATTAGAGTAAATAAATTCACAAAAGATTTCTAGTTGTTCGGATCCAAATTGTGAATTATGAAAAAAATACATCTCAAAAAACCATTCGACGCAGAGATGTCCATTAGCACTCAAATTAAAACTAGTTTAGTGAGAAGAGAAAGAAATACCTTATTCATGCTGCCCAAATACATCGGGTTGCTACATTACACAGCATACTGATCAATGCGTGACTGGACAAATATAAGTTACATATTTTTACATGATATAATATAATATATAATAGATACATAACATTTTTTTTCTTCCACAGTTTTCTTTTACTTTCCTTTTACAATTAATATCAGTCTACAAACTAACTACAAGTTTTTCGATTTATTCCTTTTTTTTTTTCTTTCCCTTCTATTTCACAACTCTTATTTCATTTGATCAACAAATCCCTCTATATAACAAATCAATTTATAACATCGGCCTTCCTAAGAGTAGTAGTTTTTATAATATTCGATTTCGACTAGTAATTATACATAGTTTTCATAAAAGTAATCAAAAATTAGGGTGAAATAATTGCCTGTTTTTCCACCCTGGCTCCTGTACGATATCTTTAGAACAGTACTCACCGTAATTCAGTATCATATATATCAAATTCATCATCATGTAAATATATCAAAATAATTACGCTTGAAAATACAAAACAACTAAAACAAATAAAAGAAACCAAGATCAACTTTTGTCAATTGATTTATTAGAGATGTAGAAACAAATATTTTTAATATAAAGGAGTGACATACCCATGAATAAATAATATAACTTTTCTCTCAAGATTACATTACCTTATTTTTAACCCAGTTTAAATAAAGAACGAAGATGATAATAGTTGTAATTTGTTATTTATGTGCTTCAATGAGTTGATTAGTTGAGTAAAACAACTTTTATGGTTATAGGACTGTCCCGAACAGTATAGAGCATGCGTAGTGCGGGATTTTGCTTCCCAAAACCTGTACTGCGCATGCTCCGTATAATCAGAAGTGCTCGTTGAAAGAGGCCTAATTTTGTCAAAAAAATTTGCTATATAGGGTTTAGAATATCGTTAACGTAATAGAAAACTCCCTTCATGATGTTTTTGTGATAACTTATCGTTGCTTAAACTGTGACACTTCATAAGTCCGACAAAAAAATAAATAAAAAATACAACCTAGTATATATAAAAATTAACGTATCTTTCTTGAAAGATCTCGAGAGGAATATCATAAAATAATTATATAGGTATCCCTTTGGACCATGATCGACACAAATGCCCCTAAAATGATG
>NW_027113495.1:325054-326009 GCF_000696795.3 Halyomorpha halys
GATCCGACCTTTGTGTTTCGAGGTGAGAGTCCACGATTTGGAAGAGTAGAAAACAATAGGGAACAATAATGATTGGAAAATACAAATTGTAATTTGAAAGGAAACTCTACATACTTCAGTAAACTTCTCAAGGGATCTAAACAGCAGCATGATGGTTCAGATAGTTCAATGCTGAGAACAACAGCCTTCAAGTTGGGGCTAAATTAGATCGACCTTTAAGACAGGATTATGCTGAATTTACTCTAATCTGTTAGCCGGTATCGGTTTGCGACCGCTTAAGGATTATCGTGCTACAGAAGAGGATTTAAATGCGACAGTAAACCGCCATTTAAAAAAGTTTAATGGCCAAAAATGTTTGATCTCAAAAAAACGCCACTATTCATCGTTCATGCTTAGTAAAAGAAAAAAAATCAGAAATGGACAGTGGTTTCTCTGATATGAGATTTTTTATCACTAGATAAAAAATGACTTAGATAGATAAAGTATTGACCATGAAGTATATATATTTTTAAGTATAATTTCAATGACTAAATTTTATAATGAATTTCAAATAAAAATAGTTGCTAAACTAACCACAATACCTAAAAACGAAATAAATTTTTCCTGATTCACTATTCCTATTCCTGGAACCTATCTATTCTTCTTCTTACATCAATATATTCCTAAATTACCAAGCACCCCTTCAAAACCTCTACTCCATCGATTACTTCAGAAATCAAAGGATAAATAAGAAGGAAAGATGCTGTTAGGTGGACGTTTCAGGCGGCTTGGAACCTTCCAAGATCCTTAAGGAACCTCATCAATCTTCCTTAAGTTACACCGTTGTCCAATTCTGAAAGAATTTTCAAAGAATTCTGCATTCTAAAAGGATAATATAATTCATTAATCCAATTTTATTGTTTTGATGGATATCAATCGTATTTTATGTAGTTTTGCGTTATGGTGAATTAAAAAA
>NW_027113495.1:326449-343748 GCF_000696795.3 Halyomorpha halys
AATAAGTTATAAGCTGAATTAATGTTTTGTAAACCTATTTTTAAATTAACGACGTCAGTTTCATTTATTGAAAGCAAACTGCATTTTTTGTTTTATTTCACCTTACATTTTTTTTTTAATTTAGTCACTCTGTGTGGCATATAATAGGCAACCTAATTTATAAGTTCAACCAATTCTTGTCTCTAACTCATTCGAGTGGCGGAACATAATATTTTACTGTCTGTAATGATTACACTTTTCTAAGCTTTATTAATTGCTCTAGCTTTAGAAAATAACATTTCAGATCTACCCACTTTAACTTTATAAATATGACGTTTTTGCGTTTTCGACGATAATCATTTTCTCTTCTAACCAGTCAGTAATTTATATTACTATAATTTTATTTATATACTATATATATTTAAATCAATCGAGCAATGGCCAGGATTTTTTCACTTCTTTTGAAAATTCAATATTCTAATTTTTTCTTTTCAAAATACTTCATGTTTCATTCATTCATCTAAATCAAATAAATTTTTTATAAAACTCAAATCATACAAAATACTTACTTTCTAAAATAATACCAAATGTTTTATGGTTTTTAGGGTTATAACTTTTTTAAATGTTTCTTCTAGAGTCTTTGTGTTTGTTCATGGTCAGAATACGTAGAAATTCCCGTTCTGAATCACTGTGTATCGTGCTAAAGCAAATTTTCCTCCCCTCAATACGAGGTCCCAACCCACAAACTTCTATATTCCATCTCATGGAATGATTTCCGATAAAAAAAAAAAATCATTATTGGGGCTACCTCGTTCTGGAATTCCCTATCCACGTTCATTCACAAATCTCTTCTTTAACCTCATTTAAACATGAATCATTTCCCCACCTCCTCAACTATCAATATACCTTAAATTTGTAAGAATAAAGTTAGAATTTTTTTTTTTTTTAAGCTCGATCAATATAGTATTTGATATTAAGAGGAAAGGGGTAGTGAAAAATTTCTGAAATAAATCTTTTTTACTGTATTTTATGCATTTCAAGAGAGGACCGAGGAAAGGAAATATGACAGATATAGATAGGAAATGGTGTCTGCTGTCTGATAACGAGACTTACCAGGTTTCCTGATGTCAGTATAAGTTAGTTGTCCTTAATCGAGTCTCAAAAAGTCCCTTAAGTGTGTTCGCCATCTTTGTGGGTGTCCTGTTGGTGTTAATGGATTGGAGGAGTGGATTAGCGTAGTGGTGGCTCAAAGGCTTTGTTCGTCACTGCCGGCAGTTCAAGTGTCGTATGGATGCATTCGGTTTTCGCTCTTTGTAAAGTAGTAAGTTTTACAATACGTCTATTGATGTTACGTTGAAACTGTTTGATTTTTTTCGCTACGTTAGTTAGTATAGATACTCCGTGGAAGAGGGCTGGTCAGAGAATCATCATCATAACCATTTTATCCCCTTTACCGCTTGCGCAGTGGGAGGTTGCGATTCGTAGAGTCTGGACTAGATATATCGTTCTTGGACCATCTCCCTTCTCCTACTCCAGTCCATATCCCGCCTCCTGAACGCCTCCTTGACACTGTCTATTAATGTTTCCTTCCTTTCACCTTACAAGAATAACCGATCCGACCTTTGTGTTTCGAGGTGAGAGTCCACGATTTGGAAGAGTAGGAAATTATAGGGAACAATGTCGATTGACATATCACCATTTTAATTTTCCTCGTCACTTCTATTTTACCCAGGAAACCCCTTCGAAGCAAACTAATTACTTTTCCAGTTGTACCGATTCTTTGAGAAACTTCCTCATCAATGTAGCCGCTTTGGTTGAAATGAGCACCTAGATATTTGAAATCCTAGACCTGCTCTAGTTTTTCTCCGTTCGCTCTGATCGTACTGATTATTCTCCGGGATTTATTTCCTACCCACATACATTTGCTCTTGTCGTGAATAATTTTCATGTTTATCGAGGCCGGTCACAGAATACTTTTGTATAATAGTAATTTGAGGTGGAGAGAAATGTTGGACGATATTACTATGTGATTAAGCCCGTAAGCCTTGTTCCTAACCAGTAGACGTATGTTTTTTTTTTGTTTTTTTCGTAACCTCCTTTATTATTAGCAGACGTATGTTATTTGCTTTATTTTTTTTATATATATTTATTTATTGCTATTTACTACTGTACATTATAATACATATAGTAAATCTAATCTAAGTTAAATGGGAGTGTTACAGGCGTGTAGAGAAACTACCCATTGGTAGCTCTCTAATGACATCTTACATTAGCTGGTCTCGTGGCCATCTTCTTTTCAGGCGCCTCGGAGGATTGTCAGGAATTGAAGAGGATGCAAGATTAGAAACTAGGGGGTTTGAGTGTTTAGAGAGTTTGTTCTTTTAAATATCTTATTGTCATTTTATACTATCATGTATTTATAAAAATTAATTTTCATTTAATTTATTGTCATGTGGATGACTATCCAATTATTTATTGCAATGCCAAATTTCATAATAATAACGATTACTGATCATAATGATATGCAAACAATTTTTTTTTTTTCGGCCAAGACTCCCATTGGAGTCCTATAATGCCTAACCATAGTTGGGGGTCAAAGTTCTTCATTTTGTGGGACCACCACTCAATGAAAAAAAGTCAACGTCCCAGGCCGGATTAGAACCGGCACCGCCAATAGACATCAAATTGGTAAGACTGTGTCTTAACCACTGAACTATGGGCGGCCTGATTATTTTTTTTTTAAGGGGACATTTATTAAATAAAGCCGTGAAAATAGCATTTCAAAATAAAATCACCTGTGTTTTGCTATATCACCCTAAATGCGTTATTTTGCTATATCATTAAGAGCAGCATGAATCCTTGTAAAAAACAGTGATCCACGGAAATCAATTTATAAAGGGCTCATGCAACTTGATTAATTTTTGAGAATCTGATGTTCTAGTGAATTCATGATGACAGGACTCCAATTTTCCAACTGCTTACCTTTTGCGCTAAATTATTTACCTGATATTAAAAAATGATAATAAAATAATAGTTGCCAGCGTTGTGGAACTTCTGCTGGCGTTGATCTGTTGAACAATAGGTTGGCCGACTGGTGCAGTATTGTCAACCTGCTGGCAACAGCAAAAACTATTAGGAATCAAATCCATCTGGATAGTAAAGAAGTGTTATGAGCTGGAAAATTTCTTCGATATTTCTGAGATCGTTTCCGACGTGAACTACCGCAAAGAGACCAGAATGTTATTACCAAAGGTCGGTTATCGCCAGTAATAAAGGTAAAAATAAGCCATATAGTATGCAGTAAAAATGCACTAACGTACAGTGTAATGTACTGTAAAAATATAATACATATAAATAGAGAATAAACTTTTATCATGGAAAAAATTATTATTATCCATAGTAACTTTATTAACTTCTTAGTATATATAAATTAATTGTGGATGAAATTAGATACGCGCTGCACTTTCAATGCTTCGTTTTTTGTTCCTCTTAGCTATCTGCTGTTAGCTCCTTTGTTTGTTTATTAAAAGCTTCATTTAAATACTGAATACCTCTCTTTGGAAGATCTTAAGACAAAATACTTTTAAACTCCTATTTTTTTCTTGTTTCATAGAAGAGGAGATCATGAGAAGAAATGAAAAATAGTTTATTATTCTGGGACTAGGTCCCTTTAGAAAATTACAAAGGTAATTTTAATTTTATAATATTCGAATTCCTCTCGTATCCAATCTTTACAATCCAAAATCCTTCGTAAAATCCTCATTGCTCCTTATTTTGTTACTAATAAAACCATTCATAAAGACCTAAACGTTCCTTATGTAACCGATCTAGCTCGAACCCGATATTATTCCTTCCATAATAAACTCCCTAACCACCCAAACCCACTAGTTTCTAACCTTGCTTTCTCTTCCATTCTTGGCAATCCTCCGAGGCGCCTGAAAAGAAGATGGCCTCGTGACCTTATATTGTAAACTGAGTTCTACTAATTGGGTAGTTTCTCTACATCTACATCTCATATGTCATTATGATCAAATTTACTTGTTGTATTTTTTATACAGTTGTAAATATCAATAAATAAATAAATAAAAAAAAAATTATAATAACATTTATTGGCCATAAAACAGTGTGGCCACACTTAATTACAACTTATGTACAGAGAAGAAAAAATAGATTAATTAAAAAACTGACTATATAAAAACTAAAACAAAAAATTAATTACAAAATATCTGTACTATTATAATAATGTATTAAATTGGTAAAGCAAAAGGTAGTTAAATAGAAGGAATTTAAGGAATTAGGAGATCCAGAGATATGCAGCTTGGGTAAATAACAATTTATCAAACACAGAAGTTCAGTGAGGTGGTAGAACGGGATTGGACAGAGAATTTGAATTGCAGGTTTTCTAGGATATAGGAGGGGCGCTTAGTACTAATTACTTGGAATAGAAAAGAAGCTAGGAAATACTGGCATCGCAAGGATGCACGGTACCACTTCAGCTCGACGTAATATTGGGTGTTTGATGTAACTAATTTCCACAAGAAAGGGATTTAAACAGTTTTCTTCGGTTTTAGTATCTTTATTGGCATACTAAAAGTCAAGAAATACCAAAGGGTGAAAATTTGTTGTTTAGGCCACCATGTTGATTTCAAATATAAATGAAAGCCTTATGTAGTGTCAATTTACAGAAAATTACGTGTTGAAAAATATTATTTTATAGTTTTTAAAAAAGAAGAATAAATAACAAAATGGTGGTCGAAAAACTGGAAATCTCAAAATTTTCGATCATTAAGCTATCGATAACAATAATTGATATTTTTTAAAGTAGTATAACTTTGCTAAATTTTGGGCTCACTTATACGTTAGATTTTTTACGTTAATTTTGCTTTTTACAATATTCTACCGTTACCTATCATTTATTGGTAATTTTTCATTTTCTCATCTTTATCATCACCCATTTATCTCTTTAAATCTACAATTTTCTAACCTTTCGCTTTATTGTTTATTTCTCATTAGTTTTTTTTTGTAATTTACTTCATAAGGCTTTAGTTTTAGTTTTCTATCTTATTTATTTAATCTGTACGGGTGTTTCATATTTAGTTATGTATACCGTCAATTATTTCCCCTTGGTTTAACGTATTTTTTGTAAGTTGTGACCTTTACGTCCGTGCTTTTTAGCAGTCGATCAGATACTTTCTTACTTTTGACGTCATTAAGTTTCTCTGTCGATTTTTCTTCCCGATTTTCACTGGCAGCCTTCTCTTCTCTCTATGTTTCTCCCTTATTCATATTTCCTGACATTCTTTATTTATTTTAGCCTATATCTTTTTACTCAGCTGTATTACTGTGCATCTTTTGCACAGTGTAACAAATACATCGTTTCCTTTCTTGTTTAGTATACATTTCACTGTGTTAATTTCAATAGTTTCATTGTTAACGTTTCATGCACTTTCATTATGTTAATTTCTTTACTTCCATTACTAGCACTGTCTGATTTTTGTTACCTTTTTTCTTTTATTATTTGTTTTATATTTATTCTAACCTGTTCAGTATTAGATTTTATCTTCTGTAAGTATCATTCATTATCTACTTAATTTATTGTTATATATGTATCTTAGTATGTTTGTAATTACTTTATTTTCTTCTGAATCAAGATTGTTTTCTCATTTTTTGTTTTCAGCCCTGATGAAGGCCTGAAATTTAGGTGGAAACGTCGGCACTAATAAAGTAAGTTTTACTTATTTGTGTATCATTACTGACCGCATCTCATATTAAAATATGTTTATTAATTTTAAATCATGTGGTTGATAGTTTTAAAGTATTTGATGACTGAGTAAAAAATGAGCGGAAATTGAATGTATTTAACGAATAAAGAAATTTAATTAGGTGAGAATTAGTTCCTTCCAAAAACCTATATCTCCTCTAAAATTAATTTAAACAAGCCTAAACGGTCAATTATTACTTGTAAACATTATTTTTAATTGAATATAGTAAGAGACGGACTATATTGTAAGTAAATAACTTCGTATATGTAAACAACTTCATACCTATGGAAACTGGTTCTTTGCACTTATTTGCATTAGATTAACCTTATCTTAAGGAGATAAACCAACAAATTATATTAAAAAAATGAAATTACATAACTTCATTTATAAGAGGATCATTACATATTTTAGGGTAACAACCCGGATTATTGGTACTTTCATTATCATATAATATCAATATATTTAATTAGTTTAATATAATTATATTATTATTATTATATGTTTACAGCGATCTGTATCTCATGTTATTTACTAAAACAAAAATGAATAAATAAATAAAATTAGGCAATTTTTTTATTTAGTGACAGTCCTTTTCTTTTTTACATAACTTCCGGATATTAACGAGTTAATGATTTTGCACTTATCAGAAAGATATTAAAACCCAAATTTAATGAGGGTAAAAATTCGGGATAGAACTAGTTATAAATATATTTATAATATGTAAATAAATGAAATACATACGTCCTATATTACGTACCGCATACCCAGAAAAGCCCTCATAATTCTATTATTGCCATATCATTGAACAATAGCTAGATGCGAGTAACGAAACCCAAAAAAAGGTAGTTCATCTGATGGTCAAGGATAAAACCAAAAATTATATAAACTATTTACTGAATGCCAATGTCATACATCAAGATATAATACAGATTACTGATTGATGCACTCTAACAATCCGATCTTGGTACCAACTTTCCGTTTCGTTAAACCTCCGATAAAGCTCTCAGGTTTTGTAGAAATCCATTCCGGAAAAGTTCTGTAAAACTTTGCTTCGAAGAAGGAAAAAAGTGTGCTACAGTTTCGGGAATCAATCTCCGGGTTCGGAAACCCCCTCCTTACTCCTTCAACTTGTCGGCTCACAGTGTTACCCCAAGCAAGGCGCAGCCATTGGCAACACTGGCCCATTAAAACAGAAACACTTCCAATTACAGTTTGCTATTTCCGCTCCTTTTGTTTGGTTCAATTAGAAGCTGGATCGAACTCCAGCACCTTTCAATTATCTCAAGAGGCAACAAAAAAATAGAAGGACTATATTTCTTTATACACTTTGTTCAACATTCTAAGAATCATCGATTTTCACTCTCACAAAACTTATACACTCACAAAGAGACCTCTTACAAATATAAATATGTCGATGATTCATTATATTATTTAATATTGCCATTTTAATCAGATTTAGAATTGTTTAAGTAGCTTGTTCTGAAGTGCATTGGTGCATATGAAAAGTCGGATTCTTAAGTGAAAATATAAAACTGCATATCTTTTTTTCACAAGCTGTTTAGTTAATCAAAATATATTCCATCCGCTTCAATACGATTTTCCCAGTAGGATTTCAAAGCATAGATGCCTGTCTTAAAAAATTATTCTGATCTATAGAATCAATAAATTCAGATATCAAATTTTTCTGGCTCTCTTCATTTTTATGCTGTTTAGCCCGTAAAAACAGATCAAAATGTTGAATAAATGAAAGTCAGTTGGGAGAGATCGGTGAATAGGCTTCATATTTCAATACATTTAATTTCGCAATTGTTCTGTGTCATGTATGCGGGCGTCAGGGTCGCTTTGGGTCTTCCTCGCGGTTCGTTTTGTAGTGGAATATCACCAGGCCGAAATTTTTCAAACCAAAGCTGCACTTTTCGATCTTTAACAGTATTCTCCCTAAACGGCTGGTTGATACTGCTCATGATAAAACCAATATTCTCGTAGGAGATCGTCTGATGATGAACGAAAATCGTACCGAGAAAAAAAAGTGGAAAGTATCAATGATAATAATCCTGACAATATTTCCTCTAAAATAAAACATTATTACATTGGAAAGACTTATATATAAAAACTGAAAAATTTCCGATTAATATATTTTATTTAACTATTCAAATTGGTTTATATTTATTGATATTGATAACTAATATTTATTAACAGTGAAAACAGGAAGACTTTTTAAAAATCTCGATAAAATAAATGTTTTTTTCAACCACTGTTAGGTAATCTATTACTTGACCAAGTTTCACTATTTACATAAAAGTTTATTAAGAATCTACCTGTTTAAGTATACACTAAATTTGGACCCTCAATAGAAAGGGTAATTTCGTAGTATTTTTTTTCCAAATTAATTTTCTGCTATTTAAACGTTTTTGGTTTTTGGAGTATTACAATTTTATATTTTAATTGATTGAAATGTGGATAGTATGCTATATAATAACAGAAAGAGTTTGGATGTCAATGTGGGTTGTTCTTTTTTTCATTTTCAGAACCCCTAAAACAAAAGATTATATAATTGACTGAGAATTCAGGTCTTAACGTTGTAGCCTGAAAACACTTTATACATATTCTCTACATGCATATATGACCGGAATACAGGTTTATGCAACCTCTAATTGACTGCTATTCTGATTCAGAGCATCAGTGGTAATGTGGAGTAAGAATCATTGTGGGATTCTAGGATCATTGGTGTCAAATATGAAAAATAAAAATAGGCTTCAAAAAACGTTAGAAGGTTTTTTCCCCTCAATTTTTCGATTCCATAAATCTCAAACTTTTTAAAGGGTTTAAGTTTTTTTTTTTTTAATGGATTACAAATGTTCAATATTGATTATAATAAACTAGAATAACTAGATCATTTATTCAATTAAAAGCAGATGAATAATTTATATATCAATTCACTTGTATGTTTCATATAATAATTTATTGAATTTTTTTATTATAGGTAATATAATAGTTAACTCTAACTCTAGCTGAAATAGTATCAAAGATGGAGCCACCCTTCCTTCCCCTTCCTCCCCCTCCAGTAAACATTTCTTAAATCTGTAAATGCACCAATCGACTATCAATTTATCAAATGATGGTCTTAATTTTAATTTACTAATTTAAAATGAAGTTAAAAGCATTTCGTTCATGCAAAATGGAAAATGTAACATTAAAAAAAGATGTATATTTTTTTATTGCAAGAATTTAAAAATTATACAAAATATTAAGATATCCATATTATGTACCCATTTCTTGTTTCTCTTTTTTTAAAATTTATTTAATATTTTGTCCTCGAGTTCTATCAATGGGTAGATTCTCCATATTTTTGTATCACGTTAATTTATCACTAACAGCTAATTTACTTTTGGTATATATTTATATATATACAGTTGTAAATAACAATAAATAAATTATAAAGAAAACAAATTTGCAAATTTAAAACTTAGTAAAAGTAATATCAGACAACATTTTTTGAAGTTCACTCTTTATATCCAATCTTCAATTTAATTTGGAATTATTTTTAACGATCATTGAATAGTGAATTAGCAGCATTTGGTGTTTTTTTCAGTAGTTAAATGACGCCATCCTATTTATATCGCCAAATACCATATGTTATCGACAGAGCCGAATTAACAACCTAGCAGAAATAGCTAACACTGAGGACTCCGCGCCTAGACCAGAAAATGTTTATTTTTTAACATTCAATAACTGCCCTTGCTACAACTGACGAATATTTTGTTTCTGAAGAACTGTTTTATAATATTTCTTAAAAATATTTTAATAAACATAATACCTCAAAGGTACAGTAATTTTATGTTATTATAAATACATTTTTAGTAAGCATTAGTTTGTTAAGTCATAAAACATTTTGCATTGTTATATAAATAATTAGTTCATCATGTTCCCCTTTTTTTTTCTTCAATTTATATTTTGCAATTAATTGTAATTATGTATTTGATTATTGATTTTAACTGCAGTAGAAAATATTCTTTTTTGATATTAAAGCTTATGAAATGTGATTTTAGCTATATGATGGATTAGATCATCTAAATAACATAATATGAAATGGATATAGGATATAACTTATTGAAGAAATCGATATTTCTAGTGTTATTCCTAACACTAACACTAGTAGCCAGCAACATCTTTCAGGAATGCTATTACTTTACTACGAATTTATGTAGATTATGAATGGAAGCATGCTCTACACGATGATGAAAAAAACATAAAATTGGTAGTAAGTTTTTAAGGAAAAATAACCTATTAAATAAGATTTAAACCCTAAATCTGAAGACAATTAAGTATCACATAAGAATAATTAAGTATCTCAAATTTAAGCTATTGACAGTTCATCCCGTGAAAGTCACTGGCAGAGCATCAAGTATCATTCAGCTTATATCGTGCCACGCAAGGGTAGGATAAGAAGTTCAAACTGTTAAGTCTACCAAAGATATCCAAGACTATGGCTAGATTATTTGCTTCCTTTGTTTTCTAAGATTATTTTAACAGAAGGAGCAGACGTTTAGTTTTCAATTCAGTATGCCGTCGACTTTGAAACTGATCACACAATCCTTAGTATCAGAGTTTAGTGCTTCTTCAGGTCTAACTAATAACAGAATATCACAAGAAAGTATTAAACCCAAGACCTTGCTCCAAATAAAAGGACATTCTATTGATATTATTCCACCCCTGGCAATAAGGCCAAACCGTATGGGCTTTGTGTAGCGTGCTGTTCGAAATAAAGAAATGGGGAAAAAATGAGGAAGAAAATAAGATACTACTACCCGGATTGTGACGTCGGCTTATGAAACTCGTGTTTTAAAATCTATCATAAAACTTTTTTTTAACATATTTTATTACATGTCGAAATATTTCCGAGCATGAAAGAACTAGGCATTTGTCTGGCTAGAATTCGAAATTTTATAACCGTGATGGATACAAAGAGTTCTTGGAATCTTGAAATAAAATAATAATAATAATAATAAGAATTGAAATATCAAAGGTATACATTCAAACAACTAGTACAATAAAATATGAAACATAAGCGTTGATGACCACTGGGTTTTACGCCCTATAGCCCTAACGAACAACAACAACTAAGGTTTGGAATTTATATTCCTTGATGCTTATCAATTTACAGTTTCACTTTAAAAATTAAATTAACTAAAGTAAAGATCGAAATACAGACATTTAAGAGGGGTCTGAATGTTGAATAAATTTCGTACTTATTCAAGATGTCACTGCATTCTTGATTTTTTTTCTAATGATTAATTGTTGATTACCTCAGTGTAAATAAAAAGGTGGCTAAAAAAACAAAAACTCCTGTTGATCATGAATATTTCGCGCCTGAAATGAAAAATATAACATATATAATTAAATTTGCTAAATGTTTAAAACTCGTTATATGTATATATGATATATGTAAAATATCCATATCCAGAAGTTGTGAAATCGTTAGTAGTTATATTGGAAGGTGGTTGGCCGTATGGAGTAGGAAGATAGTCCGGGTGGCGGTCAATAAAGGTATTATAATAGTAAAAGAAAACTATTTATTGTTAACCAACGTTTAGTCCCACTTTGAATTAAAGAATTGACAAAACATTAAAATATATAGAGAAAATACGAAAATAAAATAAATAATTTTTTTGTTTTGTTTATAAAATATTTAAAAGAAATAAGAATAATTTAAAGAAGTATACATATAGGAGGACTAGAAAATAATTACTTATAGATGCAGCCAGATGTGATAGAAATCTAAACTAGAATAATAAATTTTAGAAAAATATTCGCTAGAACTAATTATAAATATGGTAAGGAGGTAGATGTGAAAAGGTAAGCTAAGGTGAAGTAAATATGGCAAAGGTAAGATATAGTAGCAAGTTGTAAAAAAATATGGTTATTTTTATTATTTTATTCATGTTTCCTTTTACTTGCTAGAAACTAAAAAAAATTAAATAGAAATAAATTATATTGAGGATATATTCAATTGATATTTTACCTCTGATTCGCTTTTCATTCCAACAACTTTACACATTCATGTAATGATGTTAATGCTTACAAGATTTAGGTAACAAGTAGGGATGGGATATCGAAAGAAAAATATCGATATCGATATCGATATCGGATAGCAATATCGATATCTATCTTATATCGGAACTAAAATATCGAAATATCGATATCGAAAATTTAACGAATTAAAGTAATAATACCATAGCAAGATATAGGAAGACATTTTATGTCACACCTAATTACTATGTAAAATATCGAAAGGAACTTGAATTTATCAATCTAAAATATTGAAAAACTATTTTTATCCTTTCTATAAAATTTCCTTAATTTTAAAACCAAATATCGATATTTTCAACAATGTTAAATATCGAAAAGAATATGAAATCATAAAAATAAAATATTGAAATACCTTATTTCAGCTTTTAATAAACTGTTATCGTTTTCTTTCATAAAATATCGATATTTCTATAAATTAAAATATCGAAATATCGTTTCTAATATTTTATACCGATATTAATAACAATTTAAAATATGGAAAGGAAAATAAATTTATCAATTTCAAATAATGAAACACTATTGTTATGCTCTTTATAAAATTTCCTTAATTTTAAATCCAAATATCGATATTTCTATTTAAATATATGGAAATATCGATATCGATATTACTAACAATGTCGAATATCGAAAAGAATATGAAATCATAAAAATAAAATATCGAAATACCTTATTTTAGCCTTTAATAAAATGTTATAGTTTTTTTTCATAAAATATCCATATTTCTATAAAATAAAATATCGAAATATCGTCTCTAATATTTTATACCGATATTAATAATAATTGAAAAACTATCGAAAAACTATTTTCAAGCTTTTTATAAAATTGGCTTAAACTTTTTAAGCCAAATATCGATATTTCGATGAGAAAATATCGGAATAGTTTTTCTAATCTTCTATATCGATATTATTAACAATGTCGAATATCGAAAGGAATATGAATTTATCAAAATAAAATATCGAAATTCCTTACTTTAGCTTTTCATAAATTTTATAATTATCTTTCATAAAATATTATTTTAATATCGACGTTTCTAATCTTCGATTTCAATATTAATTACTATGTAAAATATTGAAAGGAACATGAATTTATAAATTTAAAATATCGAAAAATAATTTTCATGCTTTTCATAAAATGTTATACTTATAAAAGATAAAATATCCATATTTCAATAAAATAAAATATCGTTTATAATCTTCGCTATTGATATTGATAATAGTGTAAACTTCTTTTTTTTTTTAATATTCCCAGCCCACATCCCTAGTAACAAGCCATTTCGCATTGTACAGTTGTCGTATTTGTTAATTCGACCAATTGTATCTTCACATCAGATTTCGAATAGATGTTTTACTTCCAAGAAACGTTAGGTGTATATTCCTCCAACTTTAGAGGCGAAGAAAAATGACTGTTATTTCACCCCAATTTTTGATTACTTACTTAAAAAATAGGTATAATTACTAGTAAAAATGGATGAGTCTGCCAAGTATAGGTAGGGGGAATACAAAATGGTGGCTGTTTCAAAACGTTAAAAATAATAATTTTTTTATTCTGAGCTCTATATCTTTACAACTACCTACAACAATAGAAAATCTAAGAGAGTATCATTTAAAGTATAGTAAATTTGCTAAAATATGAGCCCTAAGAGAGCTATTTACGTATAGTTAATAATCTATTTTATAGTAAATTTAACTAGCTTTAATTTGAGTGTAGGCAGACATCTGTACTTCCAATGGTTTCTGAAATAAAGTTTTTCATACTTACTGTCCGAACAACCATAAATCAATTTATTTGATCAAATTTCATGAAAACTACTACTCCTACGAAAATAAACGTCATAATCTACTTTATAGCTCATTAAACTAACTTTAATTCGATTGCTAATAGACATCTGTACTTTACATAGTTCCTGAAATATAGATTTCTCAAAATAAATTAACTTACTACTAATCTTTCAGTAGATTTTTAAGAAATTTTGCTTATTAAAAGCTATATCTCGAGACTATTAGATGTAAATAGCTCTTTTAGGGCTAATATTTCCGCAAATTTACTTTTCTTTAAGTAATGTTTTTTTTAGATTTTCTAGTGTGTAGGTAGTTTTTAATATACAGAGCTCCGAATTAAAAATTAATATTTTTTTAAGGTTTTGAAACAGCCGCCATTTTTTATTCCCCCTACTTATACTTGGCAGACTCATCAGTTTTGACTAGTAATTATACATAGTTTTCATTAAAGTATTCAAAAATTGGGGTAAGATAACTGCCTTTTTTTCTTCCCGGCTCTTGTACTAAAAGGTTAGGGGCTGAATTTTTTTTTTTATTAAATTTTTGTATTTATTTTAAATTATAATTTGGTTGTTAAAAAATGCTTTGTTTTTTTTTTTCTGAAACTGGGTTTCATTTTAAAACATGAATGTGGTGGTTGTGGTTTTGAGGTATGTAACTAGGGTTATATTATGTGATAGAAGACTGTGATGGGAATACAGCAATGGTATGTGTTAATGAACTTAAAAACCAGGCATACATATTATTAATTAATATTAATTATAATAATAAAAGTGACTATAATGCTTTCTGCTGCCACCGCCAGGGAATTGCCGGTTACAAGGTCTTTTGAATATCCAAATACAATGACTAATGACCATTTGTACTTTTACTTATTCCAAATTAAATTTTGTTTCGTTTATCTATTGTAGATCCAAGATATTCAAACTTTTAAGACCATATAAATTAATACGATATCTTTTGAATCCTAATCACCGATATCATTTACATTTCCAGTACTCATCGATTTATCAACATTTGTACGTCATTCTTTATCGGAGACTTCTTATTATCATTCTTGTTTGTATTTCTACACTTTTATAATCGTTGACAATTGAGATATTCCCACTGAGGCGAAGACGAAGGTTTTTCCTGCAGGCAAGGCCATCTTAAATCGGCTGCGGACAAAGCGACAAGTGTGGATGAATGACCCGCATTCTTCGACCGATAAGATATAAACAAATAACACCTCAAACATCTTTTGCAATATCCTTAAACATCCAAAGAAAATACATCCCCTCGCTCCAAATAACAAAAAAAAATGTGAGGGGAGCATTGTGACTTGAGTGGTTAGGACTATCCATCCCAACCCAGTATTTGCTTTCCAGTCTTCATCCCAAGGGAAATTCCAGAGTAGCTTAACCTTCTAAAACCGTTTTCAATAAAAATCTAATGTAAATATCGGTCTTTTGCTACCCAAATTTTAAATGGATAATTTTTTTTTTATTTATTTATTTATTGATATTTACAACTGTATAAAAAATACAACAAGTAAATTTGATCATAATGACATAATGATATGATACAGCATGTAGAGAAACTACCCAGTAGTAGAACTCTAAAAACAGTTTACAATATAAGGTCACGAGACCATCTTCTTTTCAGGCGCCTCGGAGGATTGCCAGGAATGGAAGAGGAAGCAAGGTTAAAAACTTCTGGGTTTGGGTGGTTAGGGAGTTTATTATGGAAGGAATAATATCGGGTTCGGGCTAGATCGGTGACATAAGGAACATTTAGGTCTTTATGGATGGTTTTATTAGTAACAAAATAAGGAGGATTGAGGAATTTACGAAGGATTTTGGATTGTAAAGATTGGATACGAGAGGAATTCGAAGGTTTAGTGGAGCCCCAAAGCTCAACTCCGTGTGTCCAGATGGGCCTTATTATTGTCATGTAGATCAGTCTTTTGTAATGAGTTGGAAGTTTAGACCGTTTGTCTAGTAAGTGCTGTAATAGTCGGAATCTGCGTGCAGTTTCCTGTCTTATATATTTATTAGAAAGTATCATCATTATAATACTTGATCTGGACATATTAATATAAGTCTTATTTTATTTATTCATTCATCCTTTACGATGCATAAAATAAAAAACACTAAAACCTTGTTCTGTACAAGGGAATACCTACTATTCCTGTACTAGTATTTGTTTAAATAAAAAGAAAAGATTGGATTTTAATATCAAGATAAGTTTATATTTAGAAGATAAATAATACACTATGGATCGAATTCTGGATTAATTTCTATAATCAACTACTAACAATGTAAGAAGGTCGAGCGGTGTGGATTCTGTTCTCACCTAACATAAATATGTTGAAATTTATTTCCTGAAGATCCCGCGAAGTGAATCTTGAAAATTTTACTCTGATTGGAACAGGGCGGCAAACTCTAGTAAGCCGTCATGAGGTGGAAAAAAAATAACACCAGGCTCAATTTTCGTAATGGTTTCACTTACTTGTAATATTACTTTATAACACTTGCTACATATACTATAGTAATTATAAAGTGATGCAATAAAAAATCGTTGTATAGAAATCGACTACTTTTATTTCAAATTATCCTACTCGTCTTATTAAAGCAATGGACAGTTTTTGATAAAAATCAGTGACTTAAGACTTGTAGAAAATGAAAAGAATATTAAGTGAAAATATTTTTCTAACACTTATTCGTGAGACATACAAAGTTCAATCCATTGTGTGAGAATATCTTTGAAACTTTTGTAAAGTATACTTTGCAATAATTTTGGTATGTATACCATCTTTTCAATATTTAAACAGTTTAAGTTGACTTCATGCCAAGAATTTTTGAGAAAACGATAATTTTTCACCTTTATTTTCCTCCAGTCGAGTTATAACTTCTTTCCTCTACCAGGTCAAATCATTTCTCATTGTCAGATCCAATGTGCCAAAACCTTAAAAACCAACGAATCATACACCCATCCAAGCTTGTGTAACAATATTTTTTTAATACATAAAAAATATATTGATGTTTTTTTCAAAAATGTATATAATTTTTCTTAACTAAGCTAAATTTGGCCGAATTATTTTTCAAAATAATAGTATAAGCTATTTTTTAAGGATCGTAAAATGTAGCAATTTCTGGGAAAATTAAACATCCTTAAAACTTTACATATTATTTTTTATGCCTTTGATAACGTTTCAGCCTCATTATAGTCCATTTTCAAGCCCTTTTGTTAAAAACACCTATTATCTGATATATTGTCAACATATTGAATTTAATCAAATTATAAATGTTTGCTATTATTATATTCAGTACATTTTTTTTTTTTTTTTGCCAAGACTCCCATTAGAGTCCTATGCTGCCTAACCATGGTTGGGGGTCAAGTATTTCATTTTCTGGGACCGCCTCTCAACGAAAAATGCCGATTCGAATCGGCACCACCAGCAGATCTCAGATTGGTAAGATTGCTCCTAACAATCTTTAAATGATTTCATTTAATACGAAATCAGGTTATGAAAAATAAATTTAAACTAATAACATAAGGAGTTAACAGGTTATTGATATTAATATAAAATATGTATTTGAAGAAAGTAAAAGAAAAATGATTTCCTTTAATGGTTTTTCTACTTATTCTATCAAGATTTATGACAACGTTCATCCAAATCCAAATTTTGATAAACGGTATATATATATA
>NW_027113495.1:343903-352447 GCF_000696795.3 Halyomorpha halys
TTTTTTTGAAAGGGCATAGAAACGGAATACAGTGAAGACGAATCCTCTCTGTTCTCTGCTATATGGAGATTTCAATTGTTGCTTTAAAATGACATTTTTATATGTAAAATATTAAGTGTAATACGAATTATTTTATTTTAGTTTTTTAATTAAAAATAATATATCTAATGGTCAAGCAATTTATTTTATGCCATTTGCTAATATTAAATAAGGTATAGTAATTCTTTCTTATTTATTGTTAATTCCTTTACTTTATTTGTATACACAAATACATTTCATTTTTTTTTGTTTATTTTTTTATTAATATATACTTAAAATTAATGTTCCAATTATTTGTATAACTTTTTTTAAGTCTGACCTCCTTTAGCTATGGTTTTTTAAAGTGCATTCTTACCTTGGCAAGAGGAAAGGTTCTATTGAAACTCTCAGTTCAGGAAACAATAACCATGTAATGTATTTGTATATATTAATAAATTAAAGAGGGAAAATATTGATGGGGCGTTTGATAAACTGAAGCATTGCTTTAAATACTTTAATACGACAAAAGATTGATGGAAAAAAAAATGTTAAAAATGTAGTAGTAAGTTTGTTCAGAAATAACATGTTTCCCTGTTGTCTCTTTAATTAAAAAGTTATCATCTTTAAAAGAAGTTCTTTTGAAGGAGTTTGCTCTTTGAAAACAGTGCATATATTTTTAATATAAAAGAAAGTGCAACGTTGTATGGTTCTTGAAGTAAGATTGAGAGTAGCGTGGATGGAGAGCAAAGAGTGCTGCGCCCATAATTAATGTGCATATCCTCTGAGGGCTCTCGAGGCTCAGGTGATTACTGCAGTGAAGCTGTGTGCACAAGGGGTCGCATATTGCACATTGCAGTATGCATTGCATCTTGCCTATGCATTGCTACTGCATACAGTCATTCATCACAGTGTTCTCTGACGTCTGGGAACGAGGCTAGAGTTATGCAATCTTCCTTCTACGTCATGGTTGGCTCCCGATCTGAGCTAATGCCATCTAAGGCCTTTGTCATGGGCAACTCGTGACATTTATCTTTTCTAAACTGTTATTTATCAGATAGCGGCTCTAGGGATCAGTGTATTATTTTAAGGTCTCATCTTTATTCATGGCTGGCGAGGATTAGATTCGTCTGCTGGTTCGTGTCCGAATCGAGAAATTATTTTATTAGACGTTTTCTAGGGTTTGAGGGAAACATGTCGGACAGGTTCTGGATCCTGAAGAATGAATTTGAATTGAGTTAATAACCGGTCCGTATATGGAAACCAAGTAATAACTACAAGCCGTAACCTGTCATAAATAAGGTTCAACATTCTTTCTTATCGTCGTAGGATAACTTAACGAATCAATAAATAATGTTAAACTAAGTAAACTTATTTTCTAACCTGTTGTCTTTTGGTTTTATTCCAATCGGTTCAGGATAAATGTTTCCGGATGATTTTCCGACAAAAAATGTTAAATATTTAAAATTTAATTGATTAAAACAACTATTTATTATTGTGATAAAAAGGTTGAAATGTGTGTTACAAATAAACGTTATCATAAATTATTAACATCATTTTAAAAAACCTGACTAAACGCCCCCACAACTATGAAGATTCTGTCACACCATAGTTATTTTTACTACACATAGTGACATCATATCTAGTTATACATACATGAATAGTTTATTTATTCACATAACATAATGTTTCTTCAAATTAGTGGAGGTTATTTTTATCATAAAAAAATTGTATTGACCTTAAATTAACTGCAATGCCATAAACATGCTCTATTATTCTAAAATAATAGCAACAATCTCCTTTAAATGTCGCATCCTGAATCATATTAACTATTAACTCTTACGGACATGACTGTGAGGCGCATCAAAATATTCGGAAATACGTTTCCTTTCAATCTAAAGTCCTTCAAACAATAGTCAATGCTCCATACTACGTAACCTACATAAACTTACACCATGAACTCAGTATCACATGTCCAAGAAGTTATTCCACCCAAATTTTCCAACTTTCCTTAAAAAATTATTTACCACCCAAATCCGTTAGTACAACCCCCTATCCAGTGGCAATCATCCCTATAATCCTTCCCAAAGGTTGAAACGGCTTTGGCCCCCTGGGCTTTTGCTGCCAATTGCTGTTGGAGTCCTGGTACACTCAACATTCTTTGTAAGTCTCCCGGCTATCATGCTACGATTGTAGACCCGCCTTCAGCAGACCCTGTAAACCTCTCTTAAAATGTCATGCGGCGAAACAATATTAATTGTAACGTATATATATATAGTATTTGTTTGTAAATATAGATATTGAGGAGGTTAGAAAGAAAAACATGGCTAGATTCGTCACTCAAGTCATGAGTGTAGGCGACTAAAGCGCTCTTACTTAATCTCCACTGGCCTTCAATACCAGTAAACCGGCTGGAAGAGAAGTTCTGGGATCTCTTGCCTTCCTTTGCCTTCCATACGAGAATAGCCAAGCTTGGTTCAGCTGAAAGTAAATATTGTAAATAGGTGCGAATGTTTATTCACTTTATTTTTACTTACATTTAATGTTCTTTATCTTTTATATAAATTATCTTAATGATATTTATATATAGCTTAAATTATGTTATTATTTAATCAGCCTTATTTTATTGTTAGTGTTTTAATTTAATTTTTTGAGTACTATTGTCATCATTAACAATTTTTTGAGTACTATTGTCATCATTAACAATTTTTTTGAGTACTATGGTCATCATTAACAATTTTTTTAGTACTTTTGTCATCATTAACATTTTTTTTCCTTCTTCATTTTTCTGTTTATATGATATAAATGCTTAGAATATTTGCCTAATTGTGGCAGATTTCATCGTTACTCTTCAACAAAAACATTTAAAAAAATATATTAACAAGGAATTTTTGCCTGAATTAGATAAACTTTTATAGTCTGATATATTTTAGAATGATGGTCGAAGGGAGAATGTAAACTTGAGGAGAAAGAATATTTTGAAAAGCTGTACTAACCAACCATCTATAAGATTAGTAATCTTATTGGTGGGAATCGAACCCACAACGTTCCGAACCGAGTGCTCTGGAACCCAAACTCCCACGCGCACGGTCATCTCGCCCTCATATTTCTTATGAATTAAATAATAATGTATATCCGTGTTTCAGGCCCTTTATCTAGTCTTCTTCAGGAAAGTACAAAATTAATCAAGACCTTGAACTTCATACATATTGTTTACCTTTTTTTCATTGAATTATTAAATTCTGGTCTGAACATGTATGGTTTTTATCAATTACCATTAATTTAAAGGGAAATTCACATGGACCCCCAATATGTATCTTTAATTCAAAATAATCTGAGTTGACAAAGGAAAAAATAAATAAAAATGATATTTCTAATTTTATTATTACTTTCTTATATATTATTAATTTGAAAATTAATATATTTCTTTTTTTACTTTTTGTACTAGTCTATTCCCTTTTAATACACGATTGATGTACGTTTTGCAGCCCATTGACAACTGAACAAGAAATTGAATGGCCGCAGCACAAAACTTGGTTATTGTTGCTGGAGAAAGTTTGGAATCGACGTGAAGTACAATACAAGATGATAGTGCTAAATTCTTTTATTACAAGATACGTTTTGATGTAAATTTGTGATTGACATGATTGACCTTTGTGATTGACATGATTGACAGATAGAAGAAAGGCCGAAATCTGCTAGCTAAGAAAATCATTATTATATCAAGAAATCAGAGTTAAAAATAATAGAATATGCAAATCTAGCATACTGTCTCCAAACAGAATCTGGATACCCCGATGGCGACGGGTTCCGGATCGCTATTTCTAATGTAGATATTTCTATCTGTTCCATTGCATTATTTATACAGAATCCTCTTTCCGTCATCCTCAAATCTGCCATGAATGTCAGTGCTGTCAATCAATTCTTCGCTTGAGTTTCATTTTTCTTTTAAAGAATAAGGATTTCTTTATATATCTTAAATAAGCAAGAACGTCATCTGTCAGACCTCAGAAGGTTAGGACACCCAAGAGTTTTCTTTATTACTTGATAGAGCGGCAATCAAATGCGTACTTTACCTAAAATGTATAAATCGTCTATTAATTATCAAAATTATTTATTGTTGTATCTGTAATTTTAATTGTTAGACTATTAATGTGTTAATATTTGCACAGCCAGGGCGTCACGGAATACTTTACATAAGTAATATTAAGTATCTAAGGCAGCCCCATTAAAGTAATTGTACTGGATACTTATATATATATCTATATTTCTACATATATTTAATACAGAAATTTTACAATCAAATATTTAAAGCTAAAACGTTCCTGTATCATATTTTTGATCATAAACAACTGTTTTCTATATCATTTAAATAAATTATTTTTAAAACAATATTTTAACATAGTTTATATATTACGAATGAATTTATGAGAACTAAAAATATACAAACGTTCGTTTTAGTGGAGCTTCATTGGTCATCAATGCCATTTATATTTCATTTAATTTTGCTTATATTGCCGTAGAGAGAATGTACAAACGTTTCCGTGGATAAAATAAAGAGTTTGCAACTTTATTTGTAGGAATTATTTGAGATAAGGTATAAAAATATGAAAGTGGGTAGCTCATTGGTAAAGCATTGTGCTACCAACTCTAAGTTCCAACTCCAAGGGTTTGAATCCGGCTATGGCAGATAATTATTTTCTGTGAGCCAACTCTGTCGGTTCGGTAGCCTTCCAGAGTTCAGACAGCCTCACTAAGTGGGAACTCTTATTTAAAAAAAATAAAAATAAAATTATCATTATAAAAAAAAGTTAAATAAATGATAATAATAACTAAAAAGATTTTGAAGCCGCAAATTTACAATTAGTGAATTAATATAATAATGAGAATAAAATAAGATGAATAGAATGATCATATTCATACCAAAATTAAATAAATAAAATCTTGGCATGTATAATAAAAAGAAAATTATTGTATTTAACTTGAGCATAATCACACTAGGATAAAAAAAAAAGTAAATTTTGATCTAATATATTATTAAAAAATAATAATAAAAATAAAATAACAAATTAAGCAATAATCACATTTGTACAACTATGTACAATATTTACACCCTGGACCTGAGAATCCCCAAGCCCACCCTTACCCCCCACGCCTGAGGGGCAGAGTAGAGCAGGGCTCTTCGAGATTCCAGTGCAGTCCTCTCACCACTACATGTGCGCTATAGCCGCAAAAACTACTCTTCTCATGCGCATCTAGTCATTACCAGAACTTCAATAGTAGATATTGAATTTTGAGAATTTGGATGGTATGAAGCAAAGAATAAAAGGAATTTGAAAGTCATGGTGTAGAAATATATACATAACAGCAGTAAACTAAAATATTTATATCAGGAGTAACTTATTATAGAATATTTAATTTATGGGAATCGTAAATTTAATGTTACTTAACCTAAAAATTTAACACCCCAAAATAATGGCTAGATACTACAAATCAGTAGCTATATCTCTAGAAATATAAACGATTTCTCAGCCTTAACAATTCACTTTATGGATAATAATGGTTCCACTAAATGAATTTTTATTGTAGATTTAATGGCATTTAGCCTTAACACTAATACTATTCAATCCTGGCATGAATATCAAAATACTAGATACTAAAATCATTAATACTACTCAACCCTAACTTTAAAATCCAAATGCTTGATAACACAAACCAGTAGCTATATCTCTACAAATATTAACGATTACCTGTTACAGTTTCAGAACCATTAACAACATTCATAATTTCAGCTTGCATTTTGACCTTTATCTAAGAAAAATTGTAAAATGTACGGAATTTTCTCTTTGTTGTCTTCCATCTTTCACACCTTGTAACTCACAACTGAATGGACCAAACAAAAAACAGTAAATGATTTTTTTTTAGTGCGAAATGTCACCTTGACAACGAACATAAATCTGAAATTGTTGGATCGATACTTTACGAGATATCGATCGCTACAGCCATCTACCGAAAAAATAATGGATTTCTTTTTCCCCAATCTAATTATATTATATTTCTATGAAAATAATAAGTAGAAATTACTATAGTTCACTTAAACAAAAAAAAAATATTTTGTTTGCTTAATAAAACAATATCCTCTCTATGAAATATGGTAAAATAGGGCATGAAAAATGTTTTTTATGAGTGAAACGAAGAAGAAAATGAAATTGTGAGGTCTGAATTCTGAGAAAAGATAGGAATAATATAATTTACAGATTATCAAAAATCAGTGGTAGACGTATAAATTATAGAGATCTTAGAAGAAGAAGATAATATTATCATGGCGGAACATATTCTAAGTGACATCGTGTTTATCAGTGCAAGAGATGGATGGAGAAACAGGGCTTAGAGGTAAAGGCAAGGAAAGCTGTATTACCGTGAAATAGCTTTTTATTATAAATATGTTGAATAGAGACGTGACTTTCTCTCAGAGACAAAGCACATTTATTAAATTCTTTAAAATACACTATTTTTATTTATTATGTATTTGTGTGTTTATATTTATATTTTTATTATATATCTGTATTGGTTCCCTACAGGAACCGACCTACAGTTCATAAAAATGTATTACCTATATCTTTAAACCAAGAACTATCGTCGATACCACACACTCCCCTTGCTATGATATACTAGATATAACTGTTTATAATTAATCATTTAATTTCTTCTCCATAGGTGTCTTGCTCACCATTTTACTAAGCTATGCTAATCAGGTAGCATATATGCTGGGCGTTTAAACTCAATTCGAGATAACATTAGATTATATTTACATATGAAATATAATTGATACAAGAGCATAAACAGACTGACATCCTTATAATTAATACTACTATTAAATTGAGGATACTGGGAGTCCACGGGTTCAGATGTCCTCTGCTGCTCCCCTGGACTGTACTCTTCCGAACTCCCTTTAAGAATGATATCTTTTCGTTTTTCTCCTCATGGAATTATTTCCTCCTCTCTACTTCCTTTCTAGTCATTTCATTGGATGATCAGATTTCTGAGGTGGAAACTAGAACTCAACCTAAACATCGAGATGCCACTGAAGAGTACCCCACACATCTGGTGTTTGTTCGATACGGTACTTGCTACCTGTTTTCAGTAACACTTATAACATCCAACAACACTTATCTTAGAGTAATGGCCGCTTGGCCACTTGAGCCACCACTAATGGTCCTAGAAGGGCCAATCTTTTGAACCAGCGGGTCAGTCACTGCTATTATTAACATTCAAGATGTTAACGCCATATTTAATGTTGATTTGTAAATATTTGTTAATAGACGTAGTTTTTTCATTTAATACGTTTGGAATATTTATATACTAGAATAGCGGCCATTTACGATTATTTTGCATAGCAACAATACAACATTTTATGGCTTAATGTCAATCCCACAGTCGCCATTGAGTAGTTCACCACATATCGTTACCAGACCGTTTCTGCGCAAATTGTTATTATAACGCCATATAGACGTGGGCCCACCAAGTTTGAATAATTGGACTTTAAAATATCGTCTCCGACTTTTGGAATCGGACCTCTTCAGGACCCATCTCCTCTCTGATCTATCAAAGTTCGTCCATCAGTATTTTATTTTATGTTTATTAATTTGGTTTATTCATTCATTTCATTTTATTTTATCTTAAAGGACATAATTATCTTAAAAAGTGATATAGTACCGTCGCTCCCTGAGGGTCTTATACCGGGTCCGGCCGGGAAGGATGACCTTTTTTGTGTGTTATAATTTGATTGTGATATGTCAACCTTCTCGCTATAGGTTTCTGTATTAAATTTGAGATAAGTAAGATTACCACAGAAGTTAATAAGGCATTAATCCTATAGCCTATAGCCTTTTATCATCACCCGTACTCTCACTAAGGCTCAAACTCCAAATTTTCATAAGTATATTGAGATCAGCATATGGTGCTCCGCTCTTCGCCCATCTGAGAGAAGGACACAGCGCCATCTACAAAGCTTCCAGGAGACTGTGTTGCGACCAACAATGCTAAAGAAGATGAAGACAGAACAACTGCATGAGCTCTTCGAACTACACACTGTGCCTGAGTTCATCTAACGAAGCACAAAGTTTTTCGACTCCCTACAGCAACAAATAAATCCACTCTTCGGGATCCTTACACCAGCGCCCCCTCCGATGCGTTGACAACAATAAAAATTCAGAAACGACGTGCCAGGACGCGTATTTAGGAATTAAGTTTAATTTAAAATAATAAAATTCATAGAATGCCAACTACAACATAATTACAAACTCATGAACTCCTTAAAATGAAGGCAACTACAGAAGAAGGAGACAGTGTGGAAATCCAAATATATATTGGTATATATATATATATAAGTTATGGTTGGGCAAGGCCTGTATACAACAATAATCCTAACTCCTCATGTAAATAAACCTTAATAATGTCTATAGCATCACAGAGATAATAAACCAGTATCTTTCGGTATAAAAATATGAAAGTGGGTAGCTCATTGGT
>NW_027113495.1:352497-354262 GCF_000696795.3 Halyomorpha halys
AAATTGTTATTATAACGCCATATAGACGTGGGCCCACCAACGTTTGAACAATTGGACTTCAAAATATCGTCTCCGTCCATTCGAAGCGGATCTCTTCAGGACCCATCTCGTCTCTGATCCATCCATCAGTATTTTATTTTATATTTATTAATTTGTTTAATTTGGTTTATTCGTTCATTTCATTTTATTTTATCTTGAAGGACATTACTATCTTAAAAAGTGATATAGTACCGTCGCTCCCTGAGGGTCTTATTGGGCCGGGTCCGGCCGGGAAGAATGACCTCTTTTGTGTGTTATAATCTTGATTGTGATATGTCGTAGATCGGCCAACCTTCTCGCTATAGGTTTCTGTATTAAATTTGAGATAAGCAAGATTACCACAGAGGTTAATTAGGCGTTAATCCTATAGCCTATAGCCCATCATTTATCATCACCCGTTCTCTCACTAAGTCTCAAACTCCAAATTTTCATAAGTATATTGAGATCAGCATATGGTGCTTCGCTCTTCGCCCATCTGAGAGAAGGACACAGAGCCATCTACAAAGCTTCCAGGAGACTGTGTGTCTTCGAACTACACACTGTGCCTGAGTTCATCTAACGAAGCACAAAGTTTTTTGACTCCCTACAGCAACAAATAAATCCACTCTTCAGGATCCTTACACCAGCGCCCCCTCCGATGCGTTGGCAACAAACCAGCAGCCAATAAAAAATCAGAAACGACGTGCCAGGACGCGTATGTAGGATTTAAGTTTAATTTAAAATAATAAAATTCATAGAATGCCAACTACAACATAATTACAAACTCAAGAATTCCTTAAAATGTAGGTGTATACATCGGGACCTGCTCGTGTTATACTGCAGGTGTCCCGAGTGTAATTTTATGATTGTATTAAATGTGTGGAAAAGGGGGGCTGGAAATCGTGAGACCTTTCGCTAATTAACATGCATATATTTCCTGATATTTATAATGTTAATCCCCTGGAGGGGCAATTATAGTTAGTGTGGGTTAGTTGTAAATTATTTATATTTAACAGTATCAGAACAGAGCAATAGGGTCTCATAGACTAATTAATGTGCTTATCTGATGAATGACGTTCTCGCCGACGCAGTGACGTCTTCTAGGCCGCTTTCCTCGTCAAGGTGTGGGGTGGGCGAAACGGTGAATGCCGTGTATTTTCCCCGTGTCTGTAAAAGACGTCCTCGTTCTTCAAGGGCTGGCCAGCGTGTCCTGGAGCCTGACGTAATGGTAGGGGTAGGCCAGGTCCTAGCCTGCATGATAAAGCTGGGGCGGCATTGCAGTCGCGGCGTCTTCGGGGTCTTCCGGTGTTCGCGGCAAGGGGGGGCATCAGAAAATGAGACCCCCGACCCCGACTTTATATAAATCCAAAAATTAACCGAGAAAATCGGATTACTTAAATCCGACAGTAGGCAACTACAGAAGAAGGAGACAGTGTGGAAATCCAAATATATATTGGTATATATATTTAACCTAAAAACAAAAACAAAAATCAGACATAGGGGTTATGAAAAAAAAAAAAAAGGAAAATAAAATAAGTTTTATTTTAATTTTGTTCTTTATTTACCTTTTTTTTTATTTCTGAGGGTTTTATTTTGGTTTATTTTATGTTTTCAGTTGTTAGCCTAGCAAAATAAATGTTTATAATCCGAGCCAGCTTGTTTTGTTTTTGTTATTTGTCCAAAGCCGTTTTACTCCGCACCTAACCAGCGGAACGGTCACTTCACGTTCCATTAATTCAATGGCGTT
>NW_027113495.1:354457-360819 GCF_000696795.3 Halyomorpha halys
GCATTCGGACCATATTCCATTTATAAATACACATGGTCAATCAGCTATCTTCCAACAAATTTTTATTTTTTCGATCCTATAAAAGTTTGTATTCTAGGATTTCTCGAGATGGGAATAAGAAATATATATTTTTTTTTCCTGCCATGAATACAAATATTTAACACAAAATAACTAAACAGGGATCCAATCGAGAAAGATCATAAAGTCTCTGCATTTCTCGTTCGAATGGAATTTATCTATTTTTCTCCTGTCATTATTCCTGAAATTCTTGTTATTTTGTATATATATATAAGTTATATATTATTACTAGCAATAAGTAATAATATTTTTTTCAAATAGACCTTATTAAAGTCATGTAAATCAGTTTGTCAGAATCGACGTGTAGATTCTTGTCTCTTCAGATTTGTATGAGGATTCCAAGTCGTTGGTCCAGATTTGGTCAATGGCAGCAGAACTGTGGTATATATTTAACGGGGATAAGTGATATATTATATGAGGATAATGTAGGTCAGGCAGTAGGTTTACGGCGAAGGGTAAAGGTGGTTTGAGGGGAACTGTAGGGGTTTATTTTAATCATTATATAAGGGATTGGAGAGTTTTGGATGCATTAACGGACCATTATTTGCTAAAATCACACGTTTCATCAGTATCTGTAGTGAGGATAGGGTAAGGATGGGTTGGAATGTCAGATGAATTCATTATGTCGAGGATTGGACTGAGGATACTACCTTGAAGAACACTATCGGGCTTCGGCCACTCATTTAAAATGTTATTTAATTTAGGAAGAGCATTGATTAACCGTGTTAACTACAAAAGGAAAGGGAAATGGCCCACTTACAGTCAATGAAAAAATGCAAATAGTAATTAAAATATTTAATGTAAGGCAACGTTTCGTCCCACTTTGCAGGTCTTCATCAGTCCTAAAAAAAATACAAACAATTAAATAAACTAACAAAGTAAGAGAATAGTAAACATGAAATAAAAATAAACTGAACTGAAACTAAATATGATTTAAAAAACATATTTTCACATAAATATTTATATAAAAACGAACAAAATAATTTAAAATAAAAATTTCTGTGAAAATCATAAATTAACAAGAATAAGGTAATATAAAAATATAGTAGTCAATAAAATACGGAAAAGGGGGAATAAGAATAAAATTATAGAAAAAAGAAAAATAATGACAAAAAATAGGACACCCACCTTACAGAATGCAGGTAAGCATAAAATGAAAAAATGAAGTGAAGGCAGATGAGAAGACAAACAGGATAAAGGAGACGGCTAACAAAAGAACGGATACCACTTACATTCTGATTTATTGATCACTGTTGTTAAAAACGACCATGTCTAGAACGCTGAAATTAAAAAAAAAAATTGTGTAAAATGGTTAATTTGTGTCTAAGAAAATGTTTTAACTGATGGAAAGAAGTTATATGCTATATAAATGATAAATGATATAAAATAAAAAAAGTTAGAAATTACAGGATGCAATGAAATTCCTAATCATTATTGGAGGAGAAATGGGGAAAATAGCTAGCCATCGATATACACTTGTTTACTATTTATGTATACTATTAGCAGCTGTAATATTTAGTTATTTTGGCTTTATATTTCAACTTTTATGTAATGATATAAAAGTTGTAGCAGCCTACACAATTCTGACTAATTACTATTATAATTACAGAAAACGTTATACTGTAATGTTTTTATACCTATAGATTGCGATACTTATTCTGACAAAATGATCATAATGAATTAAAAAAATTTTAATAAATATTTAAGTAATTCACTGCGCTACATTTCTGAACACAAACAAAAAACCATCTAGAAGAACTCAAAAATCCACAGGATATACGAAATAAAAATGAGTTTTTTCTCCTTAAAATCAATAGCCGTTTCATTTCGACAGCTTTACCCGCCAAAGGCCGGGACAGCGGTGAGAAGGGCAGCCAGCAGTTGCAGACAACTTCAAGCTTTCCTCTTCCCCTATTTCTGTCCAAGTATTTTTTTTTTTAATCCAGTGTGGAGCACTCAACTAATTTCTCTAAAACTGTACAACAGCCCTTCCACCCCGATAATTTTTTCTCGGAACTTTTTCTATGTTTGTATTTCTCTATTTTTTTCATTTTTAACTCATCTCGAAAAATATAAGCAAGACAATTTCATCCAGACAGCAATGCTATCATCCCCCTTGTACAGTTTTAATTCAGTCTGTAACAAACTTTTTCAACTGCCAGTTAAAATTGTTATGACCGAGAGTAGCGAAGAAAATAATAGAAACATTGTAACTGAAAAACAAATAGATTAAAACTTAAAATTTATATTAAAAACTCAATGTTTCATATTAAACATTAATTCAACAATCACTTTTATCACTGAGATTAAAATCATTTTAACTAATTCTTAAACAAACTTATAGTCAACAAGTCTTTTAAAACCGAATGAATGATGTAGAATAAATAATTAATAAATACAGCAAAAACTGAAATTATGAGACAAAAATCAACGGCGGTATATAATTAGAAGATTTTAAAAATAAAGCCTTAATTATTAAAACAAGAATCATTTATTTCTTTTGGTAAATAAATCGACTAATAACTAAAATTTAGTTTATGTTCCTCAAATCAATACAATTGCCAGTCCAAAAAATAAACATAAATGAAATTTAGTGCAAAAAAAAAAATTAAAATATGCAGATTCGTGCAGTAATCCTAGAACATTAATTTTGGTCAAAAGAAAATCCTGGCTAAATTTAAAGTAACAAAAAATTCAATTCCATAAAAACCTGGCCTCTAGTAAGTTTTTTCCTTTTTTTAATTTTTAATGAATGAGTTAGTAATACGTTTGATAGGTATCATTAATAAATTGATAGTTCGTTAATTATTAATTTTATTGTGATTTTTCTTTTTTATTTGTTGATTACTTTTTTTTATATTGTAAATGCCAATTAATAGATACTTTTTTTTATTGGTATACCTATTACAACTATTTGTTAATTTATTCTATTCCATCCTTTTCATATAGTATATTGTTCTTCACACATCATTTGTTGACGCTTCGGGGATTTTTCAAATAAAGATAGATAGAGCTAATGGCCAAAGAATATAACTTTTAATTTAAATGACTTTAATCATATTTCTAACAATATTAAAGGATTTTTGAATATTTGAAAATGGATAGAAAATATAAAAAAAAAAATAATAAATAAATTTTGTTTGAATATTTCTGTCTAGATAGATATAAAACTGAATAACATATAAAAAAAAAAAAAATCAAATAAATAAATATTGGGAGCCATACCACTGCTCTCGCCCTCAAATGCGGTCTTTCTTAAATCTCATCTTATAACGAGTTTTGGTCAATGTACTTAAAAATCTTAAGGAGATCATAGCACATAAAATAATCAGAGTACATCTTACCTACTCGCCCGGCCCATAATATCCTATGATAACAGCTCCTCTTTTTTCAATTGTATGCAATTTAAATAAATATCATCAAATTAAGGTGAAGAATAGCCTCACCTAATATCAGCACTCTTCCTATTTTTCTCCTTTCGATGATTAAAAATATGGAGGCCCAATATTGAAGTGTGTCCTGATTGTTTTTCCTGAACTCTAGGCTTTCCTTCTTTCTCAAGATTACCCTTTTTGGTGTGTTAAATAATAAATACGTAATCTCCTCTTGTGAGATAAATAATAAATTTAGCGATTGAGTTGGCAATCAAACATTGTAAATTATTAATTTATTTTCATGTCTAGATTGTTTAGTGGAAATTAAATTTTTAAAACAAAATCTGCCAGATTTAGGAAGCAATTTTTACAATATTCTTTTGTTTCCTCACTACCGAAGATAGAAAAAAATTGTATTTATTGGAGAAGAAAAACAAATTAACCTCAGAATCAAAAATGTTCTCTCGTGACTTACGCATTAACCTAAGTTACACCTAACCTAAGATTCAAAAAGGGTGACATGTAAGATTTTTTATATTATCTACCAAAGGCTGAAACGATTAGTATTTATGGGAGAAGAGAAACAAATTATTATTCTCAGAATCTTAAATTTCTACTTGTATTTTACATTTAGATATCTACCTTAGTCATCTCGCTGTCCCAGGTCAACTATCTCAAAAAATGGTCATTTTGAGGTATGCATATAATCTTAGCTATAATGGTAAGATTTTTAGAGTTCAAAACTATAATATCTACATTAAAGATAAGATTAAAGATCATATCGGTCAATAACACACCTGTCTACCCCGGTTATAATAAAATGTTTGAATTCGGCATTGAGTTTAAAAAATGTTCTAGCAATCTTGCAATCATTAATTGAACTGAAATATTAATATTTTTTTATTATCTTTATTGGAATTTACAACTGTGCATAATTATACATTATTGAGGACAGTATTAGGATTGGTTAAAATGTCAGCTGTATAAACCCCGTCGTACCTTTTCCACTCTGAAGCCTTTAAATTATCTTCATCATCTACTTCCTTTTGAAACCCGCAGGCTCCTGGTTACTTCCTTAATATCCTCCCACTTTGACTATTGCAGTGTGGTTTACGGGGGTGTCTCTGGGGATCTTGAAGCAAAATAAAACGGTTAAATAATTGCTTTGTACGATTCATCTTTGGGGTCCCCAGGGACGCCTCTGTCACTCGATTTTATGAAGAGTTGAAGTGGCTTTACCCCTCCTTCCGTCGTAAATATTTCCTTGCTTCCTTTCTCTATCAAGTTATCCAATCCCTCCGTTCATCGTGCATCTCAGATATCCTTCAATTTAAGTCCTCAGTGCATTCCCGTAATACCCGCTCACGGCCCTCAGACTTATATGTAACTGCCCATCGAACCGCAGCCTTTGGTAGATCTTTCCTCATCTGTTCCTCTTCCCTGTGGAATTCTATTCCCTCTTTTATTCGCAGTTCCAACACCCTTAACAATCTTCAAATCCCGTATCTTCGACTACCTTCTGTCCACCCAGTTCCGGAAGAATAACAATTGAAAGTTTCAAAAAAGCTTCATATTTTTTCTGTATTTTATGTCTTAGATCTTCGTTTATAATTGTAAATATGTACACAACCAGAAATTATATCTTTTCATTTATTACTTTTTAGGTTAATTGTATTTGCTTTTATATCATTTTTTTTTTTTTTATTTACTATCAGAAGTCATCTTATGTTTTATGATATGATAAGTGGTTTCATTTTATTTGTTTTATCATTATTTTATATATTCTGTTAATTATGGTTGTTTAATTGTATATTTTTAAATTCACTGTATTATTTTATTTTATGACATCTTGTAATTTCATCTCCATTTTGGAATTTACTCTAAGGCTCTAAAGCCTAATTTTGACGCCTGTAAATTATTCTAAAGGGATCAATCCCAGAATAAATAAAGATTATTATTATTATTATAGACGGTGTAGGGGATGGAACCGAGAATACTACCTTGAGGAATACCAGCGGACTGAGAATAGTGGGAAGAATAGAAACCATTGTGGTCTACGAACTGAAATATGAAACCGATTAGTCGTCAGAGTCCTGACTGTAATTTTAATTGATTCCGTATTTTCTTCTATTTTTAAATGTCTCCATCCTCTAAAAAAGTGTGTAACCAAAAATTGTATAACATATACTTAATGTAATGCAAAAATTCCAAAGTACAAATTAAGGCGTTAGGTGTGCACGAACCGAATCCACAATGCTTGAGTTTTTTTTATTGTTTTTTGATATGTAAATGGGGCTACATGTCTTTCAAATTTGTTTTATTTCTTATCATATACTACGTCTAGTTTTTGTGTATTAATAATTTACTTTTTTTTTCCGAACCCTCTAAACAGAAATAAAAAGTGAATTAGTAAGTGCATTACTGTGAAAAAGAAAAGTAATTCGTGTTGTGCCTTACCGTTTACTACCTTTGGTATTTTAAGGTTGCCTGTTATGTTTAATATCATATATGAGCTTTCCATTATAAAAAAGGAGCTATTTTAAGTCCGGAGGTGAGGGGCCTCGTGTTGTGTTAATTTACTTTACAATTACAGTAGCCTTTTCATAACAAAAATCTGATCCATAGTTTTGTTCACTGTTTCATCCAACATTTCATCCAAAATTTGTTCACTGTTTCGAAAAGAAATTGTTTTTTTAATTATTTATTTAATGTAATTTACAACTGCACAAATAATACAATAGGTAAATATGTAGTATGTTACATATACACTTGAAAATCTTGGGAAGGAACCACCCATTGGTGGTACTTCAAACATTAATTTAAATTAGAAGGTCCCCTGGCCATCTTCTTTCCAGACGCCTCGGAGGATTATCAGGGATTGTTAAGGATGAAAGATTAAGAATTAATGGG
>NW_027113495.1:361059-366357 GCF_000696795.3 Halyomorpha halys
AGATTAAGAATTAATGGGTTAGGATGGTTAAGGAGTTTGGAAACTAATTGATATTTTAGTGTTAGCTGGAAGGTTTCAACTCACAAATACATTATACACATTTAAATGTCCCACTTTGGAGCAACCATTAAGATGGTTGAATTTTTAGCTCAGCGGGAACTAAAACTGTGGACTACTGAGAGTTGAGGGAGATCGAATTCATCAAAAATTATTTACATTTTCTATTTATTATCTCATCAAGATACCATATTCGGATAATTAAATTTTAAAACATTCCTTTAATTTTCAAAACTTATTATTAATGATTCATTTATTATTATAACCATCCTAATTCATTAAGAGCCTAAAAAGGTATTAAAATAAACATGAAATTATTAGAGCAGTGTGTCTTATCTAGACTCTCAGTGAATTGATGTTTAATTAAGATCGCGAGCCCATTTTCTTTTCAGGAGAGTAATAAAATTGTCGGGATTTATTTTCCAATTTCCGTATTGGTGTCCTGGTCCTTAATTTAACAGAGTGCCTGAGGAGGGGGAGAGGAGTAGAGGCACGGTTAATCTAAATCCTTTTGTAGAGCGCCTGGATAATGAACCCTAGCTTAGAGACGTAAAATATAATCTAATTTTTCGATAAGTCTTACTAAGAACTTTATTTATTATCTTAGTATTATAGTATATCGAGTTAAGTTGGCTTTATCGCTCTATTCAGTAAATGTCAGAACACTGAATTTTATTAACAAACTGTTTTATGACCTTTTCCAAGAAACTTTATCTCAATATTATTTTCACAGATTATATACTTAATTTCTACCTTAAACGCAGGCACAAATATTAACTTTAAATTAATATATTATTATTTATGGTTACATTGTTTTAAAACACTAATAATAACTTGTATATAATCTTAAATGTTTTGGCAAAACTTCAGATTAGTTGCTAGAGCAACAAAAAAGTTTTTAACATTAAACTGTTACCACCAATCTTGAGACAAACTTAAATTTGATTAGATTTTTCTTTTATTTATCAATAAATGGCAATAATAGATCCAATATTTATTTCTGAAATTCATTTTCTATCCTTCATGATATTGCCCTGTCTACAAAATAACCTTAAATGAATCTCAGCTGATTTAGTCTAATGGGAGGTACTGGATATATTAATGAGAGTGGGTAACTTAGTGGTATGGCACTATGCTACTGACTCCGACTAAGGACCCGAATTCGACTGTGGCGCAGACAACAGACAACGCTGTGGCAGATAATTATTATCTGTTTCACTGTAGCCATGAGCCCTGTAGCCCTCCGGAGTCCACCCAGCCTCATGATATGGGTACCTTTAGTTGGGTAAAAATCTGGGTAAAACTAAATCACCTCCTTGCACAACCATTGGTCTAGTAACAGTAATTTTCCATAAAGGGTCAAGGTCAGGGTTGTAGTAGACTGACCTTGAACCTTCATTGGTTTAGCCTTGAACCATGGTAGCAGTACAGATTTAATTACATATATATACATATATTATTACAAGGCATGTTGTCTGCCATAATACTAATGTAAATATGATATCAAATATCCCAAATCTATACCCTCAGATTACATTCGATGTTATAAAAAAGTCAATATCAAGATTTCTTTTCTAAATAGCTTCAAAGCTTGTGGAAAGCTGCAGTGATGAAATTTAGGATGCCATAGGTAAATGATCACAATGGCATTTGAATCCATATTAACGTATCATTTATTTCGAACAATTAACTATTTACATAATTTTCCAATAAAAGGAAACTGATATTGTAATTAAAAAAAAAAAGTTGAAATATCAAGTTTCATTACATTTCTAAAGTTTGAAAGGTAATGTTATTGAAGTGTAGTTCTTAGGTTTATATTAGTTGAGCTATAAGAAAACTAAAATTTTCTATTAATTTTATCTAAAACTAATTTCCTTAAACTCTTAAAATTTACTTATTTAGGTAAGTAATTATATAAGTAATATATATAAAGTAATTTATATCTACTTTGTAGATTCGAGAATAAGTCTTAGTAACTTATTTAAAAAATATATTTAAATTGAAAAGATTCGATAAACATTTAAATATATAAAGTCATATCTCAAGCTATATGCAATTCAGTATCTACTGGGTGACTAACTGAAATATTAATAAATGGCAAGTGGTGTTCTTAATATTATTCATTTATTATTAAACTTCCAAGGGTTAGGATTAAACAGAATACGTTTAAAAACAGTGTTCCATTTGAATTTTAAAAAGGTTAATAACCCAAATGGATAACACAGAGAACAATCTGTTACCCTCCAGTGACACGTCTTCAGTCCCTAGAGAGCTCTTCTAGAGGATCAAGATGGCTGAGAACACCCGAATTAGGTTTTATCTCTTCCAGATGTTTGCAGGACAATTAATCCTGCCGAATCCTTTGGGCGTGTCCTAGGTAATCCTTAGGAACCTAGGATTAATTCCGCCGAGTACTGTAGAGGGGAGGATTGCGTGCGATTCGTCAAGGGATCAGAGGGTTGGAGGTTGGGTGCATCCGGTCATTAAGACAAGATTGAAAGCCCAGATTCCTTGAACTTAAGAACCGGCAATAAATCGAATGAAGATATCAACATCAAACCACTGGGAGTTCAAAATAGAAACCTATATATATTTAATATGTATAAAAAGTACTGGCTAGTTGAGAAACATATACTGTTATACTGTGATATTCGATATCACAGATTCTGATAGCTAATTCATTATTAATTACAGGTATAAAAATTTTATTGGGTCACATCGATACCAAATGCATCTTTATGTCGAACACATAGCGATATCGAAGGATTGTCTTTCATTATTTTCCATTCACAATGGGTGAATCCATAAAATTAAATAAAAATCTGATGCACGCATCACACAATCTTTACCTACCCCCCTTGAAGGAGAAAATTTCAAATAATACTTTTTTCCTGCTACAAAAATCCGAATTTTAGAGTTTGTTGCAATCGAGGTGCGAATAACAAATATAAATATTTGTCTTACCTTGAATACAACAGCTAAACAAAATATAACAAACCCGTGTTCAAATGGAGAGATTGGAAACACCCGGCTTCCCATATTCAAAACTGTTGTCTCTATTTCATCGTTAGTTAATTATCAAATTCTTTCATAGTTCATATTTATTCATTTTTTTCATTACTAGTCACGATATTCAGGGACAGGGAGTGGTGTGTGATAGACTCTAATTACTTTATTTGAAAAGATATAAAAACTAAAACATATTTATGCACAATAATATATTACGAAATACTATATATAGTGTAGCCAGAATTTCTGACTATAACTCCCTGATGAAGACCTGAAAATCAGGTCAAAACGTCGACACAAATAAATAATCTTTTGTTTATTTGTGTTTTTTCTGCTGACCACATCCCCCGACCATCTTCTCCTCTTTGTGTTGGGTCCTAGACAATGTGAGTTCCCTGGAAATAGGAATAGATAGAAATATTGTATCAGACTTGAAGACATCCCACTAGAGGGCTGTGAAACCTCCAGAAATCTGAAAAAGGTTTGTGTGTCTTCATTTACAAATGACATATACTTGCATTGGAAATATGTTTTGCATGTGTCAGCGACCAAAACCAGTACCACTTATTTCTGGCATTAATGTTCCAAACTAATAGAAGATAGTGCCTAAAGGGATGTGTAGAAAACCTAAAAAAACTTAGGAGCGCTTCCCAGCTATGAATGCCTATTTTTCTGATATAACATATGAACTAAATATTTATATACTATTAATACACCAGGATATCTATATAGCCATGAGACGCTTGACTAGACTGCAGATAAAAATTTGAAATGGTAAATTATTTTTAAAAGATAAATAAATAAAATAAAAGTACTTCAGAGAATGATATTTTGAAAATTTGGCATTTAATTAGTCTTATCTTAATTACAATTAGGATAAGACATAGCTGTATTAAAGATTATTCAGTTTTACATCAGTGAACAAGAATAAATTTTATTTTACTTCTGAAAGACAAAGTCTTGTACAAATTCATAACACAATATACAATTATAAAACAAAACCTGAGTCTAGTGCTCCATTACAAAAACAATAAACATAGATAAAACAAGATCTCTATAACAAAACAATAAACAGAAAAAAACAGACTGGATAATACACAACTATTAACATAATATTCATTGCTCCATTATATTTAACTTAAAATAATAAGAATTCTTCTAAATAAACGAAAGCGTGATATAAATGAAGATATTAATTGACTTCGAAAACTATTTTCATACTAGGATTTATATGTCACTGACAAATTCAAACTTATTACATACTGTTACAATGTAAATATATAGTCTGTCCAATTTGGCTGCATTATCAATGTTCAATAAATTTTCAATGTTTTGTAAGTCACAAGATATGGGTGGCTTTAAGATGTATTGTCTATTTTCTTTAAAGGTGGAACAATTTAGGAGGATGTGGTACAAACTAAAATTGAAATAACTTTTGCAGAATGGACAAAGTACTATTATATGGGGTGTAATCGTGTAACCATGATGGGAGTACGAAATTATCTTCTGTTAGCCACGTCTCTACTAAACATAACACTGAGTTCTTTCCAATAAAATTTATATTTCACAAGATCAGTCGACATTCTATTTTTTGAAAAATACTAACCTTATTGGAAGCCATGATATCAAAACCATATCAGACCGAGTGACACTGCGAGAGTGACCGATAAGTTGTTAGGTAGGTATTTGGTTTTAATTTTTATACTTTAATCAAAATTTTTAGAGCAAGTTTTTGAGAAAATTTGCAAAATCTATCCTCTAAAGTGCTACTTCTAGTTGGTCTATATAACCGAAAACGTAGCTGTAATACACCAGACATATGTCCACCTCACTACTATGTAGGCCCTTCACGCTTTTATCCTTTATATTATTAGTGATTGTTGAAATTATTGATACCTTAGGAACATCTGAACAAACTCATGGGTCCTTGTCGTGGGAGATCGCGGCCTTAGCAAGCTACTCAATCCTTATAGTACAAGAGCCCAAGAGGAGAAAAAAGGCAGTTATCTCACCCTAATTTTTGATTACTTTAATGGAAACTATGTATAATTAATAGTCAAAATTGATGAGTCTGCCAAGTATAGATAGGGGTAATAAAAAATGGCGGCTGTTTCAAAGCGATAAAAAAAACTACTTTTTCATTCGGAGCTCAATATCTTAAAAAGTAGGAACAACACAAGAAAATCTCGAGAACGTCATTTAAAGAAGAGTAAATTTGCTAAAATATGA
>NW_027113495.1:366947-367637 GCF_000696795.3 Halyomorpha halys
GAGAGATAACTGCCTTTTTTTCTTCCCGACTCTTGTATTATAGTAAGTATTCTAGAGGTGTAATCAATATCAACATTAATTAAAATTGGGTGAGGTCAATATCCGAATATGAAACCTGCAAGGACTTGATATTCCTAAACAGGCTTACAACAATTCGAGGATAGCCTTCACCAGACGCCAGCGAACAAATTGGCTGACTGACAGCTGGGCTATCTGAACATCAATCGCCACATCCTACCTCTTTAGCCTTCTTCTTTTTATACCTGTCCCTCCGTCTTTAATTCTCCAACAGGTCTCAGGGGACTACTGGGGTATTGTTATCACTCTGATCCCTCAACTCAAATATCTAATAATTGTTCCAGTTTTCCCATAAAATCTTGAGCGTAAGATTAGTTATCTATGCAGGTTAACCAAACAATCATTTATTATCAAAGACAAAGGATGAGATAGTGATCGACATTGGTGCTATTCTTTCAGACTAGTCCGCACTAGTAAAAAAAAAAAATTAAAGCATTGTGCAGTTCTTGTTGTTTCTCTTTCATATTAAAAATTCCAGAACAAATTGCATAAAATGTAAGCTAAGAAATAAAATAACTTTTTTTTTTTTTTTTTTATAATTTCTTTTTAAGGTGGTGGAGAAATGCCATAGAATGAGACGAGGTTGTGCTAGATTGGAGCGAGAATAGGCCA
>NW_027113495.1:373367-374628 GCF_000696795.3 Halyomorpha halys
TTTTTCTTGTTTAGACTAGAATTTAATGATTGCAATTTCATTTTTGCATTACTATGTATTCAGTATAAACATGCTCCTTTGACCTTTTTAAATGCTCGTTCAGGTTCACCGAATTTAGAGAAAGGATTATAACGATGAAGTGTGATATATTTGTCACGTATGCAAGAATGAACAGTTATTAAGTTCATATCATTCCAAATTTGAAATAAATGAGGAGTTTTATGATAGATTTGCAATGAAATTTTAGATGCATCTTGTAAACGTGGATCTGTTTTTCTAAATCCTTAAGTTCTATTCCGTAGGTCCAGGTAGGTTTACAGTATCTTCTTGTCAATTCGTCTCATTTTAATTTTATTTATATGCTCCAGAGAGTCTTTGCTCAAGTACACCGTGCATAGTTTTTCCTTTATTGATCATTTGAAATACATAATGGTTAATATGTAGCTTTCAGAAGAATTTATTTTTATTCTCTATTTTAATAACAATTTTTTCAGATGAAATAAATAAGTCTGAAGAGGATTAGATATATGATAGAATTTTATTCGACACCAAAGTTAAATGGATAAACATATTAAGGACTCTTGGCATACATTTTGGTTAAGAAAAAAAAAAAAACTGTTGATGAAATTTGAGCTTTCTAGCCCGGATCATGTTGAATGATTTACGGCACGACGTGTCCTTAGAGCGAGTGGACCAGCTTTTATTTCTTGCTTTTTTTCTATATATTTCTTGATCAAAACAGATGACAATTCGGTTAAGCTACTTCCACAATAATATCGATGGCAAAATTCAAATATATAGCAAGTGCCAATTTTATATTACGTAAAAATTGTATGTAAAATGTCTAATTTGGGTCTTAAAAAATATTTAAGTGATGCCTAAAGGCGATATACAATAACCACATATTAAAAATTCCAGAACAAATTGCATAAAATGTAAGCTAAGAAATAAAATAACTTTTTTTTTTTTTTTTTTATAATTTCTTTTTAAGGTGGTGGAGAAATGCCATAGAATGAGACGAGGTTGTGCTAGATTGGAGCGAGAATAGGCCAATCGGAATTCAGCAAACCTGTATTTTTTCCTCTTGCACGACTTATTTAACAAAGCCAACCATTTATCCAAATATAATGGATAAATAAATATTTAACAAACTCACCTCCTATTATGTATTTATAAGTCTATGCCTATGCATGAAGATATATTGGAAAACGGAGAACTGACGGAAAGCTGGGAAGCTCAGAACCCAGTAATGGGTTGTCGC
>NW_027113495.1:376014-377054 GCF_000696795.3 Halyomorpha halys
AACCAGATACCAATCCTTCCATAATAAACGTCCCAACCACCCAAACCAACTCGTTTCTAACCTGGCTTCTCCTTCACTACCTAATAATCCTCCTAGGCCTCTGAAAAGAAGATGGCCTCGAGATCATCTCCTTTAGAAGTGTTTTTGGAGTTCTATCAATGGGTAGATTCTCCACATGTTTGTATCATGTCATAATATCACTTACAGCATATTTACTTGATGTGTATATATGTATACAGTTGTAAATAACAATAAATAAATTAGAAAACAAATTATAACTGTATTTAAAAAATACAATCTATTGAATTTGAATGCCGCGGTACAGACATTTAGAGAAACTACCCATTGTTAGCACTCTATTAAAACTTCTCTACATTAGAAGGTTTCGAGGACATCTTCTTTTCAAACGCCTCGGAAAGGCGTCAGGAATGGAAGAGGAAGCAAGATTAGAAACTAATGGGTTTGGTTGGATAGATTGATTGGTTTTATAATGGAAGGATTGATATCTGATTGGAGCATATGAAACATTCTCTATGAATGATTTTATTTGTGACAAAGTAAGGAACATTGAAGATATTAAAAAGGATTTTGGATTGTTTGAAGAATTGTTGAAGAGTTGAAGAATTGGATACGAAAGGAATTCGAAGGTTTTGTGGAGCTAAAGCTCAACTTCTTATGTCCAAATAGGCCTTATTATAGCCATCTGTCTTCTGTAATGGATTTGAAGTATAAACCGTTGGTCTAGGAAGTGTTGTAATAGTCGGAACCGAGGAGTTGTTTCCTGTCTAATCAGTCTTGTGATTTCAAGTCAGTTGTTTGTCCAGATGCAGTCCTAAGTAATGGATCTGTTCGACAAAAATAAGTGAGGTACTATTAAAGGATACTATGGGACAGGAATATTAATACTAAATTACTAAATTGCGAAAGAAAAATGAATGAAAAGAAACACACACCATGAGAATATTAGTATTTTGTATTGCATTAGAAGTTTAAACCGTTGGTCTTCTAAGTGTTGTAATAGTCGGAAACGACGAGCTGTT
>NW_027113495.1:378005-379661 GCF_000696795.3 Halyomorpha halys
AAAAAAAATAATAAGCTAACTTGTAAAGTTCTGAAAATAAAGGAACAAATTTTCAATGTTTTTGAAGTAACATATAAATTTCCCGTGATATAGCAAAAAAACAAAACAATTTTCTTGCTCGCAACTTCTTTTTTATCTTACTATCCAATTTTTATTTTTAGTAAGCTATTACAATACATACTTTGAAACAATAAAGATATATCTATACAATAAATAAGAAATGCCCTTTTTTTTCCAACCTCTTTATGTTCAAATAAATATAAATACAGAATATATAATACATAACATGATATATAATGCATAATATATAATACATGATTTACAATATATCTTTTTTTTTGCCTTACGGCATTATAAGATGAGCAAGAAACATGGTCCGCTAAAGGCGGTTTTTACAATTTTTGTGGCTTGATAGCTGGCGGCTTACATAGAAAGGGAGGGACCATTCCGGCTGGTTAAAAAATGTCATTTGATTACTATGGCGCTATAATTTTCCATGCGCAAAAAAAAGAAAGAAACCGTGCACTAACTATTGCATTAAATAAAAGATTAAAGTTCACTTTAAACTTATATCTATTTCTTTATTATAAGAATTATTATAATTATGAGGAACTTTAGACATGGGAGCGTTTCAGAGAGGAAAGAAGCAGGTCATTTGAATTTGTAATTGGACCGGGTCGGAGCCGTTGATGAGGAGTGCCGGTGCTGCCACCTGCCAGTCACCTGGTGTACAAATCAAAGATAACCAGAGGCACACCGGTCTTCGGCTCCGGCATCCTATTAATGCTCATCCATTAGTCAAATTAACATAACCAAGAGAGGATAGTGTGTATCTGATAGCATTATAGCCACTCTGTCAAATTAGCCTTACATTTGTCCCATGTATCCGATATTTTTTTTCCCTCATTTTTCATTTCTAAACACAATTGTAAATGATTCTTTTTTCTTGGAGACCATTTATTCATGATGATACAGGTACGTTCCATTGAAGCTTACTGCCTGGTTTTTATCTTTTTACAGTTAAATATAATAGCTTTGGAACAATAAAACAAATTTGTTGGAAATTTGTTGGCAATTGCACGATTTTGTGAGAGTCCAAAACTATGAAATAGAAAGCTTCAACATAATTGGTCCACCGTTCTTAACTCAACCAATACCGATTGCATTCCTTGTGTGCAATTGATATCCGAGGCTAAAAGACTGGTTCCACACCGTATGTGCAATAATAATCATCATTTATCAGTTATATCGAGTAAAGTAGTCGTCGTGATACGACTTTTTTAAAATAAATATTATCTTTAAACTATAGAACAAAATTTGGCATTGATATTGTTGCATACAAAAAAAAAAGTATCAATTTTAAGTATTTTTATTGCATTTCAGAAATGGTATTCAATAGGAAATTTTTCAATCGAAAAATTTCATACACAATGTGCAATCACCTTATTTATGCGAATTCACTTACGAATTGGGTTATTTCAATAGTAAATAAGCTTTTTTTAATGAAAAAACAATATAAAAATCAGCTCCTGGGGACCATCTTCGAAAAAAATCGCCAAATTGAATGGATTTCTTTTGAGTTTTTGAGCTAGTGATTTCCAAAATATGCAGGAGAAGAACGGCTTGGACTATACAGGCGTTTCTATATGCAGACGC
>NW_027113495.1:381207-391944 GCF_000696795.3 Halyomorpha halys
TTTTGTAATTAGCAATTTTTTTTTTATTGTAATTTGTTTTCATAGGGAGTATTTTTTTTTGTTATTAGAAGGTTTTTATTTGTTTTCAATATAATTTATGTATTCAATTTAATTTACGAATAAATGTTTTATCCGAGCCAGTATTTATTTATTTTTAGTTAAGCTTTCCGACAAGGAGACCATGTCGAATTGAGGTGGCTTAACAATAGTTTTGTTTCATTTGACTGAATTCATTCAAAATATGTCTTGAAAATAAGATTCTGAAGTCGTTTTTAGATCTTTAATTTAACATATAGCTGAGGAGAGTCCCGAAATGACTCTTCATATATGTTATAGTATTTTAGCCAATTGTCAAACCAGATCTTGCTATAAGTTAATATATGTTTTATGGTTCTAAGGTTTCTAATCTTATGACAACTACTTTATGCTTATGCTTATGTTCCTCCTTGCCGGTAAACAGAAGTTCCGCATATTCAGGTAGCCAAATTGTTGATCATACTCATTACTAATTAATTTAATGTTTCCGTCGAAGCAAGCAAAATAAAATTTTGAAAAAAAAACTTTCCCTGTTGTTTGTTTCTTAAAGTTAGTTTTGTAGTTATAAGTGAAAATTAAAAAAATGTTCCAAAATTTTACAAGAGAATCAAAATACAAAGTTAAATACCCTTAAAATAAATACTAAAATTTATAACAATATGCATTTAATAAAAAATGTTGTACATTTATACATTTTTATTTTCTGTATATTTAATTATTCAATGTCAATCCTAAAAAAATGCATAGTTTTTTAGTTAGAAGTGAAGAACTGAATAAAAAGTTCCAAAAATGAGTTGTTTTTTTTTAATTTTCTCGTGAAGCTGAAGGTTGACAAACCCGAAATTCAGATTCTATGTTGTTTTTTTTTTCCTGAAAACGCCAACTTCAAATCTTAGAGGACTGGATTATATTACATTCTCCATTCTGAGTGTTTCTAGGAGATGGCTGTTTTATTTCCTTATTTGTACAATTCACGAATTCTTTGCTGCCATCTCACTCCAGTTCAGCTTATGTTATCTCTAGGTTTTCTTCGCTTTCTTGTTTAAAATGTGAGCTACTTATTCCACCTTGACATTAATTAAGGATTTCCAAACCAATAAATATTTATGGGACTCAAAATCTACTGATGTCATCCTAAAAAATCTTTGGGACCTCATTATATACTCCATTTTTATAAATAGCTGTGTCCATGCTCACTTTAGAACAAACACCTTTGATTGATTCACGAATCCATCATAGTTTTATTTATTCAAGCCCGAATTGGCGATTGAACCTTTAGAACGCCAATTCCCTTGCGCACATTTTGATAGCTCGAGAAACAGAGCCTTTACGGTAAAGGATCCAAGAGTATTAGAGCCTCTCTCTCTAACTGTGATCGATCTCGAGTAAATATTTAAACAAACTCTAAATTTTTTAATGTTTCTTACTTTTCAAACATTAAAGAAAGTAATTATTCGAAATATTATACCATTCGTATTGATAACGCACAGTTGTTGAGAAAATAAATTATTTTATCTGAAAGGCTTCGAAAACTTTAATTGTTTGGAGCCCCCATTAGGTTAAAGGCGGCCCTAGTAAGGAATTGAAGTTCCTCAAAACCCAAACTCAAATGAGAATACGATCGCTCACACGAAACATGCTTGGCAAAGAGTACAGAATCTGGAGTTGGGAGTAATGAACTTAAGTAAAACTAGGATTAAGTAAATTAATTTAGGATTTTTGGGTAGATTCATGAGAAAAATTACTTTTGAAGCCCTGCAATTATTCACTGTTTCAGAAGTTCTTACAATGACCATATTTTCCTTGAAATCTCCGCTCAAATCATTTCTCAGAGATAAAGGTTTCAAATCCTTTAAATCACCAAGATAGATTGTACATATAAATATTTTTCTAAGCAATGGGTCATATTTTTACACAATTTTTAATATTTTATAACAAATAACGTTTTAAAACATTGTTTTATTTGTTTTACGACCGCTAAAACAAATTTGGTAAGATTTATTTAGTTAAATTATAATTTTAATTATTACAATACCCACTAACATCATTACAGGAGGGTATGAAAAAAAAAATTATTACAATAAACATATAAATATGAAATTGTGAAAAAAGAGTCATGTAAAAACAATTTCAAAAGCCGCGAATCAGGCAAGTCTTATAGGAATGAACCATATGTTGATGGTGATTTTATTTTCAAAATTAAAAATGTTTCCATCGATTATAACTTATTTATTTTTAGGAAGATAGTCAGGATGGCGGTCAATAAAGGTACCAAATAGTAAAAAAAAACTCTTTAATGGTAATCAAAGTTTCGCACCTACTTTGCAGGGCTTCCCCAGGGCTGAATAAAAACAAGGCACAAAGATGTGAAAAGAAAATTAGAATATATGTACAAAGAGAGTAAAAAAATATCCCAAAAATTATAAAAGAAACAAACAAATTTAGTTAAGAAAACGTAAACATAGTTGAATCATTAATAGGTACAGTCAAGTGTGATAGGCTCATAAATATAGAACTCGAGTAATAAATAATAGAATAGTACTTATCAGAAATAGTAACAAACGTGCTAAAAAAAATGTTGAAAGGCAGATAGGTGAAGCAAATGTGTAGTAATCATAGTGGCATAGACGGTAACAGATAAGAATCATTTATATTTTCTCAACTTAATTTATCTCTTTCTTTTTGAAAATTTCGTAAATATTTTTGTATTCCCTTTTAATATATGTATTATAATTTTCCTATCACATCTTACTATGCTTCTATCTTGTTTTTAGTTAGCTCTGGAAAAGCAAAGTGGGGTGAAACTTAGTGAACATTGAATAGTTTATTTTTACTGCACATTATTTGTACCTTTATTACCTTTGTATTTGTACCTTTACCGCCGTCCGGACTATCTTCCTACAACCTCCTTCATACCGTCAACTATCTTCTTCCAATATTATTTTATTTTTATTATTTTTATCTGTAGACACTGTTAATTGTACGCTATTTTGTTTTTCGAAGCATGTACTTGAGCATTAAAAAGACAGCTCGAAACATTGTGTAGGTTAAAAAATAGATAAGATAAGTACAGAAGAACTAACCGAAAATATTTAGGTATATTATAGAGTATCAAGGCCATCATCGGGCTCCCTGCTAACACCTCGTCGGCGATGCTGTACGCACCCAGGAGGTATCGAGGACTGGGTCTGATCCGCTGCCAATGGGAAGCTCCACTACAGCATTGGTCCATTGCCCAACGACTGTCGAATGTTCCGGATGCCCTATTTCTGTCTACATTCAATTACGGAGCCGAAATCGCGGCATGTGCCGATAGACTGAGGGTGGATCAGGGCTACCAAAGTGTGAGAGCTCTACGGTAGTCGTTGCGTAATAATGCTTTCGAAGAATGGGCCAATTGCAGGTGGTAGTGTATTGGTGTTCTTCATTTCAAAGAGTCCCCGAAAGCTAATAGATATGCATGTGAGAAGGAGGTACTCTCGTGGTCAGAATGGGCGAACGCCCTGAAACTAAATATCAACTATGCACCCCTGCGTGGAGTCCCAGGAGCCAGTGGACAGCAAGGAGAAGTTGCGTCCCTCTGTCGCAAATGCGGTAGAGAGTCTGAAACACCAGCCTACCGACGTGTGCTGAGAAAATGCTCCAACTCCCTCCTTATAACACGCTGGCAACACAGGGTCAAAGAAGAATTGATGAAGTTCCTTGAAAAAAATATTTCACCTGCTTCGAGGAGGCTTATTGCGCTGACACCGATGGATCCGTAAGATATGCCGAAAAATCGGAGGTACGGTAAGTAGATGGTAAGTACTTAGATCCGACGGTAAGATTTGAGAGTAATGGCCTCGAACAGGAATGTGGAGTGGAAAAGGAAATATATGAAAAATACATCCCTTTTCTTAAGGGAAAATTCCTCGAGACCTTCGGAGAGAGAGAGAGTTCACCTGCATGGGCATTAGCTCTGGATTATTCATTGTTTTATTTATTTATTTTAGTAGGTGAACCTCTCGATTTGTGTTTTAACTTATTTATTCATTAAATTATTTTATTGTTTTTATTATTTTTAATTTATTTATTTAACTTATTTATCCATTCAAGTATTTCTTTTAACTAACTTTTTATTATATTTTCCTTTAAATCTATTTATTAGTTTTGTTTTGGTAAAATGTATTTATTTGTTTGTTTTTCTGTAAACACATCTACAGCTATTATTTCTCTGGTTTGAACTCACATCGCTGTCTAATAGTGAATTTGTTTAACAGATCACTGGTGAGGATCTGAGAGGGTGAATTCTGGAGAGTGTGTTTGTCGATTAAATGAAATAAAAAATTTTAAAATGGTGAAATGGAAGTGACAAGAAAAAAGGAATGAATTGAAATATTTGTATTTAATGTGTAGACTGGAATTGAATGTAAAAGGAAACTGTGGGAAAAAAAAAAAAAACCGCTTTCTTTTTTTTTTATATATCATATATGTAAATGTAAAGGCAAATATATGTAATTTGTATATGTCCGATCACGGATTGATTAATATGATGAATTTGAGAAGCAGGTTGTATTAGCAACCCAATGTATTTGGGAAACATGGATGAATAAAGCATTTCTCTCTCTATAACCTCTGACCTTATTAAAGACGAAACTGGATACCAATTATAGTGGAAACCACAGTTTCTAATATTTTATCGCAAATGTTGATTTAAATTACTGGTTACTTTTATAAAATTTCCGAAACAATTTTGATAAAACTTTAAAGAGTTATTGGAATAAAAAAAAAATATATATATAATTTATTTATGATATTTACAACTGTATTAAGATATGTATATGCAACCAGTAAATTTGTTATAAAATGGCATGATACAAATATGAGGAGAATCTACCCTAGATTCTAGATCTCCAACAATATTTCTATAGGGAAAGATCTCGAGGCTACCTTCTTTTCAGACGCCTGTAAGGATTATCAGGTAATAAAGAAAAAGCCAGGTTAGAAAAAAGGGGATTTGGGTTATCGGGAAATTTATTATGGAAGGATTGGTATCTGGTTCTGGCTAAATTGGCAAAATATGGAACGTGCAGGTCCTGACATTGAGACTTGATTTGTAATACAGTAAGGAGTACTAAGGATTTTGGACTTAAGGATTGGATATGAAAATTCGATGGTTCAGTGGAGCCCCAAAGCTCAACTCTGTATGTCCGAATAGGCCTTATGATAGGCCACGTAGATCAGTCTCTTGTAATGGATTTGAAGTTTAGACCGTTGGTCTTGTAAATGTTGTAATAGTAGGAACCGACGAGCGGTTTCCTGTCTAATCAGTCTTGTGATTTCAAGTCAGTCGTTTGTCCAGATGCAGTCCTAAGTAACGGATCTGTTCGACAAAAAAGAGAGAGATACTATTAAAGGATACTATAGGACAGGACTATTAATACTTTTTTTTTTTTTTATTATTATTTATTTGTTGTAATTTACAACTGTACAAAATAATACAACAGGTAAATATGTAGTATGTTTCTTATACACTTGAAAATCTTGGGAAGGAACCACCCATTGGTGGTACTTCAAACATTAATTTAAACTAGAAGGTCCCGAGGCCATCTTCTTTTCAGACGCCTCGGAGGATTATCCGGGATTGTTAAGGATGAAAGATTAAGAATTAATGGGTTAGGATGGTTAAGGAGTTTGGAATAAAAATACGCATATCTGTTTTGGGTCAAATCTGCAACGAATGGGATGTTAAGGTCTTTATGAATGAGTTTATTTGTGACGTAATTTGGAGCATCAAGGATTTTACGTCTATTAATACTAAATTATAAAATTACGTATGAAAAATCAATAAAAAAAACACTTACCACGAGAATGTTAATCGCTAAGAAAGCTTCCACATCGAGTTCCTTATTTAAGAGATGTTCACAAATGTTCTTTATGAAGTCCATGTAGTTTGTCATAAAAGAAAACTTAAAAAACAATTAACCATGACTAACGCTGCCAAACATCCTCTAGCTCGCACCATTAAGGATGTTCTTCAACTACATTACAAAATGAAAAGATAACCCGCTACAATAGTAGACTAGAATACACAACTCCTCCTCAATTATAAACTCATTTGGAAGGCGTTGTTCAAAGTTCGTCGACTCCGGAAGGTCATGTCCTTTAGTTGCAGAATAGCTTCCAGGATACGGCCATATCATTATGATAGTATCTTATAGTTTAAGTATCTTTGCTGTATGTTAACGTGTTATCCATAACATTGGTATAGATAGTATTATGACACAATAATGCTTAATTCATTTATTTTTATCTTGCATGTTTCGGAGATACCACGTTCTTCAGCACCTATATTTTAATATATATTTTTTAATAATCATGTCTACAATTGTACATAATCAATTAGTTGCATTTCTAATTGTTTAATACAAACAAATAAATACGTTTTTAACATGATTTTGCATTACATTAAATGTGAGTGCTCGACCTGAAGAAGGATAGAAGGAAATTGAAGCAGGATAGAAGGATAAAAAGATTAATAAAATAGTGAAGGTCATGGTAATACAAATTAATAAAAATACTCTCTTAATTTGTTTTATTGATAATTAATTGGATATCTAATTTATACCAGCATCCACCAGTGTAAATGTAGGTATTTACATATTTGTTGGATTATTTATACGGGAACGGGTTATTTATATAATATAGTTTGTATCTTCATCCTATTCATCGAATTTTTTTTATTTATACTTATTGATAAATATTACAATCTGCCACAGTTGTTGGGCAATATGTAATAGTGAAAACTGATTACATTCATACTAAAATAAATAAATAAATGAAAATGAAAATAAAAAGAAATAAAATCTCTCTCAAAATAAATACAAACAGAAGGATAAAGAAAATAAACATGAAAAAATAAAATAATCACCAGTCGCTTTTACACTCTTATATACAATACTTACGCTATCGACCTGAGGTTATTGTAAATATTGTATGTAAGAGTGTAAATGCGACTGGCGATTATTTTATTTATGTAGAGCGGAGCTTTTTATGATCCCAGCGCATCCCTCTCACCGCGCCACTCATCGACATATTAAAGTAAGCTTATATTCACATTTTTACATTCAAATTAGCTTCTGATGACGTCTTCAGGTTCGAGGTTAATTAAATTGGATTAAGGTTCTAATATTTATAATTAGTTTTAAATCTGACCCAGTCATAAATTTATAAATTAGGAATTCAAAAATTAATTACAAAAATTTGACATCCATTTTAATCAATGGTTTCTTTAGAAATTACTAGTAGCCATTGGAATCTCAAATCCTTAAAATGAGGGTTTTTATCATTTATATTACCGCCCTTCGCTTTTTAATATATTTTCTTTTATAGACCATTGATTGTTGTTGTAAGTACTTTTTATTGATGTATTATATGTATATAGGATAGCTAAATATTTAATAATGCTTTAAAATAATTATAAGAAAGTAGTTTTTAATGCAGGTAATTGATATTGGGATGTTGATCTGATATAGAGTATCAAATTGTTTTAGTAAGTCCGTTATGTTGTTTCAAGACTACAGATAACAGCTATGTTTATTATTATGGTTCTAAATATTAATACTTTATGGAGTTACAGGAATATGAAGTTTGGGGGAAATTGTTATTCATGAAATCCGGACAAAGCCTCTAGGTGATGGAAATCGGGTAGATATTGCTTTTGAATTAGACGGATTTATATAAATTTAAGGAATTTACAATACTGAAAAGTGTTTTATTGAAATGTAATAAAGTATTATAAGTAGCTAATAAAGCGTAACAGAAAGATAATAATTTTAGTGTTTTTTTTTTATTCACTCTTGTATTTATTAATTTTATAAGATGTACCTGTACCTGATTTATCAAGCACGTATTTACCTCTAATGCAACTAACCTATACACTAGTATGTAGTATCCACCCATCTGAGTTGTTCTAAACACAAAGTAGGTACCTATCCACGCCCCCACCGCCTAAAGATAAATAATTAATAAGCAGATAATTCTGAGATGGGAAAGAATGGCCATCCCACGCAGCGCGACTCCCATCAGCGACCTGTCCTCGTCAAAGAGGTTGATGACTGCCCTGGCTGGCAGGTGGGCGTCCTATCATTATATCTCTTGTATCGAGGGTCGGCGCCGTCTCATCTAAAATAATAGTAACACGTTAGTAAATAAATGAATCTGTGTCTCGGCTGGAAATAGAATCCGTTGATGGGTTGATTGATCCATGTCTTCAAGGTTCGCAGGAACATCAGCCATGATTTAAGATTTTGTTTGTATACGTTATACTTCTTATTGTTAACTAGACAATTCTATATCCAATGTTTTGTTGTACTTCCTTTAATATAATAAGCTTGCTTATCGTTGTGAGAGTAGAATGTGTTTTATACCTGGTTCATAACTCCAAAGATATTTCTTGGAATTTCTCATATTTTTTGTTTTCTCGCTACATTTGGCGCTCTCCAAATCAGCTCAATTTGGTCATGTCTTCCGCCCCTTTGAATTAAATCATCTGAAAATCAATGTGCAAGATTGCTTTTAGATAGATCAATAACATAACGGTATCAACAGTTGAGCAACAGACCTAAGGTAATTAATTATATGAAAGATCATTTCGTGGGGCCAGTACGAATTGTAAGTTAACTTGCCCAGGCCAAAATCGATCCGCACTACTGCCGAAGTTGCTTATGTGGCCTCCAAGTTACAAGACTACAGCCGGCCTCATTCCCTACCACAATTGTCGGCATATTTACATCCACACCAGAGTTGGAAACCTTGGAGTATTTTTTTTATCAACACCCCTCTTCGAATGACCATATATCCCAAATTACTCGAAAATCCATTGCTTTCCTCAAACATTTTCTGAGATTCCGAGATTCCATGTTAAACGCCTCAGCAACTAGTTTCTTTCCTCATCTTTCCCAAATTTTGTCTATCGCTGCCTTGCGATTTTTGCCTATTTCTGCTGGATTTTCCAGAGAGTATGACTGAAAAGACTAATGAATTGATTCATAAGAATTACCTGCAAGGCGCTCCTATATTTCCAGTTGGTATTCCGTATTTAAGTGGCTTTACCCAGTTGTTCTTTGTCAGTATCTACCCTACGCTTCCTATTTAATTATTTCTTCAGATCTTTTGGAAAATTCCTCCCAATATTACTTATTATTTCACCCCGGCTTCCTCTGTCCTTTCCGTAAATACATCTCGGAATGAGTAGAAGGATTGAAAATGTGAGTTGAGCTGGTGCTTTTTGGGAAGCCTCAACCTTATTCTCCTAGCCCATTCTTTTGTTTTTTCATTTTTTTAAAGATTTAAGTACCTCTGCACTCCCCTTCGGATCGTATTAGAGGTTGGTGTAAGGAAAGTATCTTCCGGAGATCTCAACTTTTCTTTTTTCTCGCTGTTAATGGAACAATTAAGGCACTTTTCCTCTTTTTTTCCAACATAAATCAGAATAAATGGTCCGAACTTAGTGAGAGAGCTCCCCTGCTCAATTTTGTTTTATTAAGGAATACTTAATACCAATACTTGATGACAAATGTCATCTTTGCAGTTGCCATGGTTGATTACCACCTTCTGAAAGTTCAAATTTCTTCCAGAAGATAAAAAAAAAATTGATTTTAGTGGAATGATTGTTAATACTAAACAATGAAATTTTACGAATATGATCCATATATTTTTCAAATATTTTTATAAAAATAAATGGAATAGCATTTGAATTCACCAATGCAATCAGGAATCAACCAACATTTCTTTTTAAAGATTTATTTTTTAGAAAGATCGATAGTTTTTTCAACAATTTTTGTTTTATAACATAAAACCAAGATACAGTAAAACTATTTGATATATATTATATATGATATAGTAACACTGGATATCTCTACACTAATTTTTTTTGTTCAGAATTGAAAAAATTATTAACATAGATGTTTATAAAACAAAACAACAAGATAAATTGGGTTGGTTTCTTATTCCATATATAAGACCAATTGACTAATTATTCTTGTTATATTATATCTATTAATTTACAATAAGAACAAAATTCGGCCATTAGCATTTTGAAAATATGAACCTCTCAAAAGCCTTAAAATTAGATTTATATTAATGAACTAATACTTTTTCAACATTCCTAATTTGGGTAAAGCTTTTCAAAATATATTGATCAAATTACACTGACGGTGACCGACTAGTCCAAAATAGTTGTGTAAATAAAAATATTTTTATTTAATGGTTAAGAGTCAGTACCTCTAATTCGACTTGGTATTTTATTATTTTTTTTAATATGATTTAATAAATAAAAATCAAGTTACTTTACATTTTTCACCCACATTATAAGATATGTCGTTTGAAAAATATAAATTAACTCAGGTTCAGACTCGCATACTTCAGTTATTTAGAAGTATTCTGTTGAAAACAAGTGAAGGGTATTAGTCTAGAACACTTCGAATTCTCAGATCTGACATCAAATGGTTTAGGAACGGACAGAAAAAAAGATTGCTTGAAAATTTATAAAATTATTATTAAATAACTTATTTCGGAAGGAACTCGTGTAAATAAAATATTATTGCTTTTAACTAGGGGAATTTTTTATTTATTTATTTAATGTAATTTACAACTGTACAAAATAATACAATAAGTAAATATGTTGTATGTTTCATATACACTTGAAAATCTTGGGAAGGA